>NW_007577875.1:697193-702110 GCF_000690725.1 Stegastes partitus | reverse complement strand
CTAACAGCAGTAGAATCCCAGGACAAAGTGGTTAAAGTCCGTCAAGTCAAATCTGGACGCGTTAAAGCCGTCGAAAGTCGGAAATCCTGCTGGATGTGAGCTTCACATTAAGAAAAAGTCTTTGGGGTTTTCAGGAAACCTGCAAGGTTGGAAGATTTCCAGAGCAGCTGGAAAGAGAAATGAGTTTTCATTATTTTGTCATAACTCTAACCTTTACCCAAGTTTGGTCTGCGGGGAGACGCTTTAGTCCATCTCAGCAGAGATGTTTCTCAAAGGTGCAGACTGGCAAAGTGATGCAAACAGAGGCTTTGACTTGCTTAAAGAGCCTTCTGGGTATAAAGTATAAATAATGTAACTTGGAGCGAGAGACGGGGGTAGTTTGCACCGTTCTCTGCCTTCGGTACATCCACAGAACAACCGCACGTTCCCTCGTACAGGTTCCCTCCACCTGCAACACCCACATCTTCTGGAGGAGCCTCACCTCCGCTACGCCGGCGTAATGCTCGCACGAGTTTATATGTTTGTGTTTTTTTGGCCGTGATTTGCTGGAACGTTTAGAAAAAGAATGCGAGCTTATGACATATTCAAAGAGGCCACGTCTGGAGTATAAAGTCTGGGGAGTCCATGATTCATTAATGGAGCCATGAATAGATAACTCACTCTTGTATGATATCATGCTCGCTGTTGAATTCACGGCGACATTCGCATATTTTCTTGTTCAAAGAATCAGGATACTATTACAAACAGTATGTGAAGGAATTATACGGAGGTTTTTAAACTATTCATAAGCACCCAGCGAAGCGATTGGCGGTGCTGCTTTCATATGGCGAGTGTACGTTACATGTAAAGGTTTCAGTTTAAATAATTAAGATGCTAATTACAAAGATTTTTAGGGGAGTTTAAGTGGTCAACTTAAACTCATTAATGCCCATTTATTTTATTAACTTATTCATTATCTTACATCTACAGGCAGTTTAGCAAACATCAGGCTTATTGTAAGGAGGCGCATCAAGTTATTTTGTGGCTAAACATTAATCGGATTTAGTAAAGTCATCTGATACAGATGTTCTGACGACGGTGTTGGTTCTGTGTTCCCCCAGTTGTGTCTTGCAGAATATTACATTTCTGTGCAACTACGCTGCATTATTCTCAACTACGTTTTGGAAGAAGTTTAAAGTTGTATTGAAAGGGAGGGCGGTGACGCAGGCTTTCACAAAAAACAAAAAACCCAGCTAGAATATTCAGAGGAAGTTCTAAGAAGTTCTACTAACATTATCAACAGGAAGTTTTCTTTTGGTTCCCAGAATGTTCTTCAGCTTAAAGGTCGGACAATTAAAGATGTTTTTTTTAAAAACATTTGGTGATAACGTCGTTAACATTCTCTTTAACTGAGTGTTGCACTGAGAATGTTATTCCTTTGTTATTATGCAACATTGTGGGAACATTTTATAGATTCTATAGCGTGTTCCCTCAACAACATCATCAGAACACTGCAGCCAGAATTTTCCACTTTTGTTCATTTGTCACATTACGGGAACG
The DNA here is from genome assembly GCF_000690725.1 of Stegastes partitus. Classification (NCBI taxonomy): domain Eukaryota; kingdom Metazoa; phylum Chordata; class Actinopteri; family Pomacentridae; genus Stegastes; species Stegastes partitus. Next base: position 700,571 of record NW_007577875.1, on the reverse strand, counting down.
TCTTCCCAAGAACGTTTTGTCTTCTGAAGTCTCGATAACGTCTTGAAAGCTGACTGTTGGTTTGAGAACGTTTTTCTTTTGTTATCANTGGCAGCATCATGAAATGGGGATGCTTCTCTTCTCTCAAAGGGCATTCCATTGAACATTGAAAGAATGTTTTGAAGATGTTATCGAGACCTCAGCTGATAGAACGTTCTTCATAAGACGTTCCTGCACTTCTATATATTAATGAAGGTGGACCATTCTGGCTGCAATGTTCTGAGGAAGTTTATTGGATGTTGCTGTGGAAACACATTATAAATAGTTTTCTAGGTGTAGTGTTCTAGGACAACAAAGGAAGAATGTTTTCAAACCAACTTTCAATGCGACATTCAAAAAACGTTTTCAAGACGTTCTTAAACACTAGATGATGGAACATTCAAGACCTCAAGTGACAAAATATTCTTCAAAGGATGCTCCTGTACGGCAAATTTATGAACATAGTCAGAACATTCTGACTGCAAGGTGCTAAGAATGTTTTGAGTATGTTGTTGAGGGAACACGTTATAGACTGTAAAAGATGTTTCCACAAACGTTCTAAACGCAACATGTAGTTTTGAGAACATTAGGGCATCATCACCACCATCTTGAGCTATCCTACCTTTAGGAAGAACATTCTGGGAACTAAAAGAAAACTTCCTACTGAAAATAGCAGCAGAACTTTCTCAGAACGTTTTCGGAACAACAATAGCTGGGAACAGGTTGGCAACAAGTTGGTACGTCCATACGACAGCTTATTTCTTGCAGGTTTAAGTTTCATTTTCAACTTGGATTGAAGTCTCCTTCTGCTGAGCTGTCGGAGAACCGGCTGAACAACAGTTGAACTATCAGAGGAAGACAACAGGCGGCGAGGAACCGTTCTCGAGAGGCTTCGTTCTGGCGACGATGGCGCGGTCGCAGCCGCAAAACATCAAAAAGTCCACCCTTCCTTATTCACTTTAAAGTCTCCTCCAAGGCACCAGCTAATCGGGAATGACCTCCCGAAAGCAGTCCAACACAACTTAGCATAACAGTTAATAATACATAGAGCCATCAGAGGGGAAATTGTATTCTTTCTCCCGGCCGAAGGAATGAATAACTCCAACTGAAGTGCGACTCAGATCATCTGATTGACATTTAACCCTGTCATCTTGAAGCGATGAGGGGTAATCAATAAATTAGTGACACGGCATCAGATCTGTGTGTTTTAATTGCTGAGCTGTGCATTATTTATCTGTCTGAAGTAGGCGAGCAGCAAACGGACTCCAGGCGTTGATTACCGAGCTAACGGCTGATCACAGTGAATGGAAGATTGGCGTCTCGGAGATGCTGCAGCCTGACGGGCGCAGATCCACACAGTCAGGGAAGAATAAAGCATCAAGCGATTGTAACGAAGGGCACAATGGACGCTTGAACTTTTTCGTTTGGACGTGTGATTGGATGCAAAGAGTCGATGTGAAATCATGCATCCTCTGAACAGACGCAGCTTTCGTTCTTTTTGCCACAACTTTAGGAAATAGAAATCACCACGAACAGAGTTCTCTGTCTCATGTTTCGTACACTTATACTCATTTATATAGTGATTTTTCTGTATCTGTATTACTTCATTGGTTTGCTAACCATAGACAGGTGACAGTTTGTGCCCAAAAAGACTTCTTCAAAAACTAACTTGGATGCATTTGTTTATATTTATGAGCCAAATCGGTGCAGATCACAGTCAAATTTCTACCTGTAATATTTTGCACATTTTTCTCTGTTTTACTGTAAAAACCCACTTAGAGAAAAATAAGATGTATTCATTCAACCTTTATGTAAATCTTTAGCACATGTCCTTATTGTCAATGATGTCAATAGTACAAGCAAAAACAACGAATAGGGTGAAAATTAAGAAAACAAACAGCAGAACACAATTAACGTCATATTCAAAAGTGAAGTAATCCTGGTTTTAAATTGACTTCCAGGTACAGTTGTATGAAGTTTTAAGTCATGTTTGGAGGCATCTTTCGAATCTCATGGGCTCTCGGGGCTAAAATGCTCCAACAAGCATTAAAAACTGTTTTGATTTGTTAAGTTGCTGCTGTTTGACTGCTGCAGCAGATAAAAGCACAGATGCAAAGGTAAAAAAAAAAAAAAGAGAGAAAAGGCGTGTTAGCTTTAAATGTTTGCAATATTTTGTTTCTGTTGGACACTGCCAGCTGTTTCCCACTGTCTCTATGCTATGCTAAGCTAACTAGCTCCTCACTAAAGTGTTACATTTATTGTACGGGCATTAAAATGTTGTAAATATTTGCAGTGTTTCACAAAACATCAAATATCTGCTTGAAGGTAGGGTGTGAACTAGGGACATCTCTCTATACTGCATTGTACAATATACAAGAGTTTTTAAATTAGCTTTCTGTGGGGAGATTCCCAACAACGTTCATTAGTTTGCGAGAGCTGAAAGGGGGAGCAGCTGCAGTAACTAGAATTATGGTGGAAGAAAACAACACCTCAGAAGCCATGCAATTAGTTTGCAGTGTTTGAAAAGAAGTACAGAACTGTATCGTCTGCATAGAGATGGACGTTGCTGTTTGTTGATGTAAACTGTAAAGAGAAAAGGACCCAAAACGTAACCTTGGAGAACTCCTTTTGACAGAAGTAACAATAGGGAGTGATAATCTCGAACTGTAAGTTTGCAATTTGAAACTCAGTTCAGTTTTTTAGCAATTGTTAAAAAATTGTCCATTGGTTGAAATTGGTTTCAGTTGGGAAAGTTGTAATTATTCTTTTAGTAAGGGCATTTTATGAGATTTTTCACAAATCTGCCAACTAAATCGTTACCAAACAACTTCTTCACAATTATGTTTGTAAAGGTGTAATAACATGCTTTAAAGTGTTGAAGTTCAACTCTGGTGGGAATCCCTGAAAAACACCTGCTCAAGTTAGGGTACCGATAAATGATTGACGAAAAATCGATTTTACAATTTCTATGTGATTAATATTTTTTTTTAAAACAATATTATCAGACCTGGTGAAACTCAAAGATGAACTTAAAACACTGTCTGAATCAGTTCAGTGTTTGTAAAAATGACATTTCTTCTAAACTGGTATCTTCACCCGCTGACTGAGAAAACATGAAATCAGCTGTTGGTAAATGTCTGAGCTAATCATTAACAAATGAAATATGTGACTTTTTCTTCTTTTTGTGTCCATTATGTAGGATTTATTATCTTTTTTTCTTTTACACAGCTCTATGTGGGAAACCTGTTTAGTCACAGATGCTACATGATTCAGTTTAAATGTTGTTTCTCAGGCTCCAGATCATTAATTACAACAAAACCATGTTGATCTGATTATTTAACGGACTAAAATACATCAGTT
>NW_007577875.1:668379-692669 GCF_000690725.1 Stegastes partitus | reverse complement strand
TAACATCTGGAAAACAGTTTTGTTTGTGAATGTTCTGTCTTTGTTATCGTAGAATGTTGTAAGAATGTTTAATAGAGCAACGTTCTATAGCATGTTCCTTCAACAAAAAGGCAAAATATTCTATCTTTAATTGGTCACACTGAAGGAACCCTATAAATCGTTCTGTATAAACAAATTTCGGCCATTTAGGACTAATGACATCTTTCATTGTTTGATGGTATAATATTTGCAGGAAGACAAAAATTCTTAGAGAGATCTTTCCATGAACGTGTCTTTTAGTTTGTCTGTAGTCTGGTGGTGGGAAACTCTGTGACTTAGAAACGTCCAAACTATACGTGCTGAGTGTCTAATGGGGGAAAAATCATGATTTTTTTATCCATTTCCATACAGTAGCCGACTGTCAGAGGCGGCCAGAAGAGCAGATGAGCTCTTTCTTGTGATCTGATATTAACGTATCATTGCACAGATATGCTAATGCTGCGCCGCACTGATATTAACATATGTAGACATTAACATATCTGTGCAGTGACCAGTTCATGAGTAATTCAAACAGGGGGTAACGAGGGTGCATCTGATGTCAGTTCAGGATTATTCACACGGATAAGAAGTGAGTTTTTAGAAAGGTCGAGTCGTGCGGCTTCATTTGGTGTCACTGTGAACAGGTTGAAACGCACCTGAGGAGACGGCATGTGGAGTCGCACGAGCCGCCTCTGTTTTCAGCAAGTTTGTATAAAACGAGCGCGTTCCTTCGTGCTTTGTGCTGAAAATAACACCAGCACACACTGTTCCCGTCTTGGAAGTTGCGTAAGCTTTGTTATGAAATCAGCGGAGGGAGTCGACTTCAAGCTCATCCCAGTAACACAAAGAGCTCCCGTCACCGGCGATGCTCCAAGACCTCAGTCGACGAGCTCTTCATGTGCAGCTAATAACGCAGCTGCTGTCTGCTGCTGCTGCTGTTGTTGTTGCTTTGGTGTGAATCGCTCTGCACTCGCTTTAATAAGTTCACTATCTGGGCTTTGCTGTGCCCTTTTTTCTATTCTCTTCCATTCGGCTCTGCTCTGCTTCTGCCTCCACACAATCAACAGCTGGACTTTCCCTCCGAGGATCCCGAGCAGCTCGGCTCTGCAGCACCGCAGCCTCTCTCCTAATTGCTGTGGACTCTCTGCTCGCCAGCCTGCTTCTGTCTCGGAAAAAAAAAAAAAAAATGTTTGTAGCTGGCTGTTCAGCTTTTATCTATATTTTAAGCCACACACAAGGTGTAGAGTCGGCCTGGAGCTTGTTACAGGGGCCCACGGCTGCATAATTCATGAGCAGGAGCCGCTCGCTGCAGCGGCTAAATAAAAGATCTGCCAGCGGTGGATGGCAGGACGGAGGAGCTGTACCTGCCACCTGTGTGTAAATGCAGGTGTGTGTCTTGTTTGGGGTGGGTCTCTGTTATTCTGTGTCTTCATCGCAGCCTCCTCCCCCCCTCGAGGTAAGATCAATGCAGGTGTGTAGGACACGCTCAGAAGTGCACAGCAGAGCGATGGCGGCTGATCTTTCCATTAAACATCCTGCTGCTCACAGAGGAGGTGCACTTCCACCGATGAGATGTCGTCGTTCTCCTGCTTCGAGTCGCACCAGTGACACATTTTTATCGGTTTGCCGTCTGCACTGGTGGAGGTTCACTGGAATTATTGTTGGCGTCATGACTTTAAATGTGTCTAATTGAAACAAGCCATTTAAGCAGTACAGTATTCTTGCACCATTTTGCCATACGTTTGCTATTTTACTGTCTTTGTTTACTTTTTTGTGGGAGTCTCCTCTTTCCTTAAAAAAGCCAGTTTTCACTCACGATCGCTGAACTATAAGATGAAAACTTTAATGTTTCCTGTGCCAGATATCGATCAGAAAAACACTGTATGACACAACACGGGAAATACAGAGGCTAGAAAGGTGAAAAACACTGAAGATATGGATTTTGTAAATTCATTTGGAGCAAATTTCTAATCTTTAGTGTATTTTTTTGGTCAGAAATTAACATGATTCAGCAAAATCAGAGGTTCTGATGGAGGTGTTGGCTCTGTGTTTTATTAGATTCCTCCACAACAACAAAGAAATAATAATAAGGAAGCTGACATGAGGCTAAAATAGAAGAGTAAAAAGTAATTCAATTCAATTCAATTTTATTTGTATAGCGCATATTTACAACAACAAGTCATCTCATAACGCTCTCATGCTGCCAATAATACTGAGGTAATAATTAATACCAGGCATGATAATGAAATATTGATCCCCCATTTAGCACCAACTGGTGCTATAGTGATATGGTGACAATATCTTGTATTTAAAGGTTTTATTCTAAATAAACAAAAAAGGTAATTACAATGATTTTGGGGGTTCAAATGGTAAACTTTGTAACGCATCAATGCCCATTTCTTTTATTATTTATTCATTATCTTACATCAGGCTCATTACAAGGAGAAGCATCGAGTTTTTAACGATGATGACGAGCATTTTGTTAATTACTTTGGAACAGATTTCTAATATTTAGTGCATTTTTTTTAGTTAAATATGAACATGATTCAGCAAAATCATCCCATACAGACGTTCTGACGGTGGTGTTGGTTCTCCATCTGGGTCTTGCAAGTTGTTAGATTCCTATAAAGTTAAACTGCACTTTAAGGAAATTCTTGTGCCAGATGTCGCTCAGAAAAACCAGAATAACATCAGAAATGCATCGCCTAGAAAGCAGAAAGCAATACAACACTGAAATAAATTAAATGAGCGACAATAAGGCTAGAATAGAACAGAAACAAGTAATGCTGGCAATCATACGGAGGTCATATCTTACATTTTGCACCTGAAAAGTGAGCTGAAAATGAAATATTGCACAATACATCAGCAATGTTGTACGTGAAAGTGAAAGAAATGCAGCTGCATGAAACTGACACTGGACAAACTGCTGAGAAAAGCAACGTTGAAATGATATTATTCAGATCTCTGTGAGTCTGATGCTTCAGCCGTCATTCCTGCAGAAATGGGAAGACTTGTTTTTATTGACATGTAACGTACACACATATGAAGTGCAGCATCACGGTGGGCTCGGGCGGTCGATGGAGTTTGTCCACTAAATAAACGACTGAAGGTTCGATGCTAAAGTTCCCTCTGAGCCTCCGAGTCTCTTCTGTCCTCCTGCCTGGAAATCAATCTTGAAGGACGCGTCAGTTCCTAGAAAGCATTTGGAGGATGGAGGAGGATTGTTGGAGGAGGGATGATGCACAGTTATACCAGGTGACGTGTAAAAGAGCCACGACAAACTGCTGGAATATGCAAATTATATACGTAATATGTGTCACTCTATCATACTATATGTCATTTTTACTATGGAAGAATCTATGTTTTAACATATAGTAGGCCTGGGACTTTATTAATTACGACTAAGTAATCACAGAAAAAATAATGTGTTAAATCGCACCTTTCTCAGTTCTCTAATTTGTGGCACACCGGTAACACTGATGCACAAACTCCAGCCGGTAGGTGGCGCTAATGCATCTACAGTTTGTTTTCCAGCCGTGAAGAAGATGCACCGAGTGAAGTCAGCGCACAAGAAAGTTTGGTGATGGAAGAAGAGACCGTGTTGTTTGGCTTGTTGGCCGGAAAGTTGTTTTTTCTCATCAAGGCCTGATGCTGTGTATCCACAGGCGCGGTTTTGCCAAAAGTTGCCTAATTTGCATAAAGTTGAAGTCAAGTCTACTTGCAGGTAACGCTACGCCTCGACGCCCCAGAACGCGGATGTTTCACTACACAATGAATGAATGGGAAGCTGACGGATCCCGTGGACACGTAGCATGAGGCGGATTGGATAAGAGCATGGTTGTGTGCAAACTGTGCAACAAGAAGACAAGAAGTCTTAAAGTGTCAAATATAATCCCTATAATTGCACTTTGAGTTTGCAGTAATCTGTGACTGTAGTAGACATGAAAAATGCAAATAAATATAGATGAAAAATAAACATTCTTGTTGTTTAAGTTCACGTATATGTCTATGCACTGATTCAGTGGAATTTATGCAAAATATATGAATGTGCACATATAGTAGAACTGGTACGTACGTATATTTTTTGTTCATTGTTTTATTCGTTCCCTACATGTTTCCCTACCTGCAAATTTTCCCCATTGTCTGATTAATTTTCTCATCATATCTTAACTTATCTCGTCTCATCATATCTTACCAAATCATATCATATCATATCATATATCTCATCTTATGATATCCTTACTTATCTTGTCTCATCTCATCATATCTTACCTTATCTTATGTTACCATATATCATCTAATCCTTTCTTAATTTATCTCATCTTATTTTATTTTAAATCAATTTGTAAATTAAAACAGTCGTCAAGCTTCAAGTGTGAAAAGCACTTGACAAGTAAGTTTTTTAAAAGTGTCTGCCCACCTGCAGGAGGAGTTGACCTTTGATCAACTTGTTAAGTCTGATTGATGATGCGTGTGATTGATTAGTGATGCCTGCAGAGGCCTACAGGGGGAGCTGTCAAACAGGAAGCATGATGCCTGAGGGTGTCTCTGGCATCTCACCTGTTCAGGTAAGAAATGACTAATTATGCTGCTGAGCTTTGACGTACTGCGGCTGAGTTGGCCTGTTTGTGTTTTGTTAGTTGGATGTTCTTTGGTTTTCGGAGGTTTTGTGTATTTCATGTGTCGGCTGGTGTAGCGTTGAGCAGCTAGCGAGCTAACTGTGTCCCTTCAGTGGCCGACACAGTGAAGCATGTGTGCAGCAGGCGGCCGAAATGTGCTGAAGTCAAGCTCGTCATGTTTGATTGTGTTTATCTCAGTGAGACCACATTAGGAGCACAGAGTTACTGATGTGTAGGTGTGTGGGTCACTTTTACCAACGTTGTGTGATTAAGTTCTGCTGCAGTTGAACCGAACATCGAAAAGACACCAGAACAAATAGAGGAGATGCTCCTTAATGTGTCGTTTTATTTCAATACGTTTGTCTTTAAAACATCTTTTGACACGTTTTTTATCCTGCTAAAGGAAAGCTGACCCGTTTGAGAAGGAACTTGTTTGGGAGTCAAAATGTGAAGTTTTTTTCTTTTACCTTTAATATTAAGGATTATATGTAGTCTATAGACGTTCCTGCAACATTGGGTAACGTTACCTACATGTTCTAATCATTTCTTCAAGAAACTCTTTTAATTAAATGTTCAAACGACGCGTTTAAAGCATATTGTCATTTTCTATAATGTTCCTGCAAAGTTATTATGATGCTTTAATGTCAACATTCAGGAACACAGATTACGTTCCAGACCACAAAAGAAGAACGTTCTCAAACCAACACTCATAGAATGTTCTGCAGATTATCGAGGCTGCTGGTGGGTTTTTCTAAGACGTTATGTAATACATTATATTTAACAAAGGTGGAACTTTGTGCCTGCAATGTTCTGAGGATGTTTGAGGATGTTGTTGAGGGAACATACTACAGAACCTCACGATGTTCCATGTTAGCAAAGGAAGAACCGTCTCACACCAACAATTGAAAAACACGTTTTCCAAATGTTATTGATGCCTCCAATGACAACAATTATTTTTTTGTACAGAACATGAATGTACCTGTAATGTAATGTGTTAAAGGTAGAACACTGCCTTTTTGTTTTGGGAACACGTTAGAACATCCCTAAAGGAAGGATGTTCTCAGACATTTCAGATGTTTTCAAGACCTCAGATGTCAAAATGTTCCCGTACTGCGATGTGTTACCAAAGGTCGAATGTTCTGAGAAAGTACTGGGGATGCTGCTAAGGGAACACATTTAGAACGTTCTCCTATAAAATATTCTTACAATATTCTGTGATAATGTTCTTCCTTGTTACCATGTAACACTATGGGAACATTTTATAGGTTCTCTAATGTGTTTCCTCAGCACTGTCGTCAGAACATTGCAGCACAGAACGTTCCACCTTTTGTTGATGAATCGCACTACAGGAACATCTTCTAAAGAACGTTCTGTCATCTGAGGTCTCAATAACATCTTGAGTTTTAAATGTTGCGTGTAGAACATCCTTCTTTTGTTATCGTTGTGGAAACGTTAACAGAAAACGTTAACAGAAAAACGTTCTGTAATGTGTTCCCTCAACAAAACTTTAATATTTCACGTTACGTGAACGTTCTAAAATCTTCTTCGTCATTTGAGGCCTCAATAATGTTTGGAAACCATTTTGTTGGATGCTGGTTTGAGAACCTTCTTCCTTTGTTATCATAGAGCACTGTGCGATGTTTGCAGAAGATGCAGAAGAACATGTTCTACAATGTGTTCCTCGTGAAACACCGAGGAGGGCAGAACGTTCCACCTTTTGTTCGTATATCGCATTGCAGGAAACTAGTCCTTGATACCTTGACACCGTTTGGAAAAGTTTATTGTTTTTTTAAAATTTGAGAACGTTCCTCCTTTGCCATCACGGAACATAATCTGTGTTCCTGACAACGTCCTCTGAATGTTTACATCAAAACATAACATTGTCATTACAGGAACATTACTGGAAATGGAGATATTCTTTAAAAATTTGCTTGATCAAAACATCTTCTTTAAGAACGCTGTTAGAACTTGATGTTATCCAACGTTGTAGGAACGTTTCCCGCCAGTGTTCTGCTCTACTGCAAACAAATTAATGATCGTATTCATTCTGTTAAATAAAATGTTCCGGTAACATGCTAATTATCCATAAATGTGTCGAACAAAATGTTGTCACGGCGGCAAAAGCAGAACTTCAAGTGATTCCTCAAAACATCAAAAGTCTAAATCAGCGCTTAAATTTTCAGAAATATTTGCAGCAACATCAGCGCTTCAACCTTCTGCTGCAGTTTTTTTCCACTTTAAAAGTCGTGTTTTCATTCCAGCCGGGTGCTAACTGTTCATACTGTAGCAGATCAGGGCTCATTGTAAGAGATGAAATAGTAAAAGCGTCGGGAGACGAGGCCGAGCCGAGCGGTGGGAGGTTTGAAACCGCATATGGAAGATGGCAGCTGTAAATTGGCCGGTGGATACGGTGGAGGAGCTGCCGTACAAAATGCATGAACCCGCAGCAGCTCGTTGTTTTCTCTTCTGTTTAGCTTCTCTCTGGCTTCTTTCCTCTCCATCTCCACTTCTTTCTCTCTTCCTCCACAACAAACAATTCTCTCATTCTCTTTGTTTTCTCGGATCCTCGCGGGGCCGTGAACATTCGGGGCTTTTTTTTTCTTTTTTTTTTTGAATGGGAGCTGTGAGAACCGGGCGGGTCGGGGTGGATGCCGAGGAAGGTCGAGGCGGCACGTGGAGGCGCGAGGAGGCGCCGTCGTCGTGGGAGAAGGAGGCCTGATGCCTGGGATGGGGTGAGGCGGGTTGGGGATCCCTCTAAAAGCCTCGGCTCTTTCGGCGAAGCTCAAATTATTACCAGCGTGCGAGGAACAAGGGCTCTGCTCGGGGGCGAGCCACCCAGGAGAGCGCCTCGCCTCGGGGTGATTTTTCAGAAGAAAGTAACACGGGAGGAAAAATAATAGGAGGTGGGAGTGCGCCGAGGGGAGGGAGCCTGTTGTTGAGAAAAGTTAAGGGGATTTTTATGCTGCTGCTTTGCCTCTGCTGCCCTGCGCCGGTTCTCCGAGGCCTTTCCACGCTTCCCGCTGCACTGTTCTCCACTCAGGCCCTCTTTCTCTTTTACCTTCTATCAATCCTCGCGTGCTCCACTCTGTCTCTTTTTGTTTTTTTTCTCTCTCTCTCTCCACAAGGCCGTCTGGAGACGTCGGTTAATATGGTAACAAAGCTCTTTAGGCAGACAGATCGCTGCCTGCCTCCTCCAGACATCATTTTCTCTCACCTACCTCGTCTTTCTGCCTCCATCCATCTATTCATGACCGATCGAGCTCTGCAGGCCGGCCAGCTTTACCTCCGTTGAGGTCTCTGTTTCTGCAGATTTCTCTCTCTCTATCTATCTCGTTTAAAATTATGGTTTCTGAATTGTACTTTCTCTCCCTGCCTTCATTTATATCTGTGTATCCATCCAGCTGTGTATTATAACAGCAAGCACTCTTAAGGGAAGGTTTTTAAGGATGTTGGAGGGAGCTGAGGTCTCTGTTTCTGCACATTTCTCTCTATCTTCTTTAAAATGCCGCTTATAGTTACAGAATTGTGGTGTTTCCCTTTGCTAACCTCTTCATTTATATCTGTGTTTCCATCTAGCCGTGCAGCGCAGCAGCGATCACTCTTAAGGGAAGATTTTAATGATGTTGGAGGGAGTTAAGGTCTGTGTAGCTTCTTTAAAATGACTGTTAGAGTTTCAAAATTGTAGTTTTTCTTTCTCCTTATTTATATCTGTATACGTCTATATGTGCGTTATAACATTAAACACTCGCATTGGAAGGTTTCAAAATAGATTTTCGAGATGTTGGAGGGAGTTAAAGTCTCTGTGTGGTCTTTAAAATTACACTTATAGTTTTAAAATTGTAGTTTATTTCTGTTTTAGTCGACATTTATATCTATGCATCCATCTATCTATCCACAAGAACCATGAATGGGAGATTTTAAGGATGTTGGAGGGAGTTAACGTCTCTGTTTCCTCTTCAAAATGATGCTTTTAGCTTCAAAACTGTAGTTAATCTCGGTTTTTGTCTGTATTTATATCTCTGCATCCACCTATCTGTGCGTTTTAACAGCAAGCACTCTTAAGGGAAGATTTTAAGGATGTCGGAGGGAGTTGAGGTCTTTGTTTCCTCTTTAAAATGACTGTTCTAGTTTCAAAATTCCAGTTTTTCTTGCTGCTTTACTCCTTATTTATATGTATGCATCTATTTATATGTGCGTTATAACAGCAAACACTCTCATTGGAAGGTTTCAAAATGGATTTTTGGTCTGAGTTCTGAAAAAAAAAGAAGAAAAAAGAAAAGTCTCGGGGATCTCGGCAGCAGACCAAAAGTATGTGGACGCCGTCGTCTACATTTGGTCACATACATTTTTCACTCATTCCGTGATCTCCATAAAAAAAAGAAGAAGAAAAAAATCACTCCTTTGAGCACAAATGTGTAAAATATTCACAGGGATTGTGTGACGGTATAAATGTTGCATCGTTTCACAAAGCGGAGGTGAAACAAATACGTTCCTCTGAGTTCAGACTCAGCCGGTGGTTTCATGGCGGCTGCAGGTGAAATTTGGAGAATCCCAGGATGCATTTGGGGTCGTTGTGGTGCAAAATTTAGCTAATTTAACCTTCTAATGCGTGAGTCCATACGTTTATATGTGCTGCTGCGATTTGTTGAAAACGTCGACGTCTCCTGCAACTTTAATTAGGTTTTTTTATACAATAATGGAAAGTTGCGTACATTTTTTTGACATTATAGGCTTTGATTTTATTGTAATTTTCCACTTCTGATCGCTACACTTTATGTTTGGCAGTGAATTGCGGCTAACAGACGTCCAGTAGCAGGATTTACTGCTGCAGAAGCATTGAGGCAGATGCAAAGTAGTAAAAACTGATTTTAAACCTTATTTGTTTACAGTAGAATCTTTTAGAATATCTGTCAGAGATTAAATAAGCGGTACAGATGTGATAAACACAAATAAAGGCTTTAAAAAGTTGACACTAAATCTCCTTTCAAGCTCTTGTTTGGGTCTTAACGTTCCTATAATGTGATATTTTATTGTTCTGTCATCTGAGGTCTTGATTAATGTCGCATTGAGAACATCCTTCTTCTATTGTGAGAACCCTCGACTATGTGTTCCCTCGATAACGTCCCCAAAACACTGCATGAAAAAATGTTCCACCTTTTTGTAAATGTGTCGCATTACAAGACTCTTTTATTTACAAAAATAAAAAATCATCTGATAACATCTGGAAAACATTTTTATGAAGGTTAATTTGAGAACGTTCTCCTTGTGTTCCTGACACGTTCTGAATGTTTGCTTTAGACCGTTAACTTTACAGGAACTTTGGTGCAAATGAAAATATTGAGCTTGAAATGTTTTCTTTAAAAAATGGTTAGAACTTGTCGGTTAATGTTGCTGATGTTTTGGGTTCCATGGAGCAGAACTTGCTGCTGCTACAGGTTCTATGTGGAACATCGTGGCCACTCATAAGTCTTCTGTACGTATCAGTTTTGTAAGCTGGTGCAGTTATAAACACACTTATGTAAGAGCTGAGGAGCAGTATCATAATTTCAGGCCACTTTTTAAACTTTATCCATATTTTGCACCCATTTTTTATTTTTTTTTTTACACTTCTCAGATACTTAAAACCTCGTTTCTCTGCAGCGAAACCGTCCGACGTGCAGCAGTCTCAAACGCAGGCCCTAACCCGAAGCTAACCCCTGCATGAAGTGACAACCTGCTGAAACCGCCTCACCCCGCCATAAAAACATCCTCATTCCAAAGAGATAAAACTCAACCGAGGACAAGAACATACTCAGCGATGCACTTACCGCTCTTACCCACACCCTCCGCCTCTCTCTCCCGCTGATGCGAAGCCCACGGGCCACGGCGTCGCGCTGACTGATATGCGTTCTGACATGTCAAACGGGGAGGCGGCGCGGCGCTGCCCGTGGCAACCAGGAGAAACATGCTAATAGCGAGGTGCATTAGTGCACTCAGCGACGGGCCCGCTAATAGGACGGGACACTTGGCCCACTCTGACTCGGCAGCACTGACGGTGGCTCCTCCATCACGCTGCTGCACCCACACATCCATAATTACCTCGGCGTCTACACCTCACGGCCTCGTCAAGATGTCGGGGGTATTTTATGGGCCCGGATCGGGGTTGTCGGGAAGTATATTGTTGTGAACAATATGGAGATGAAAGTATGTTGCTGCAGTTAGAAACAGGCTTTAATCGATGTGCCTTCTTGTTTTGTGGTGGATTCTTCTGGCCTCTATGTGGGGAGATGGTTTGTGCAGAGTTTTGAGGATGCCTGGCTTGAGGAGCACCTTCCAGACCGCTAATCGAAAGGTTGGTGGTTTGATTCCCCGCCTCCCCACAGTCGAAGTGTCCTTGGGCAGCTCAGCCAACCTCGCAACTGCCGTATGAATCCACTCTCAAATTGGAATTGATTCGCTCCAATCTGCGTGATTGTTGCTGCGTCCAAAATATCACCGTATTTTTATCTTGTCGAGCTGTCCGAATCTTAAGTTACAACTCTTACACCTGATAGCACTAAAAACATCCCACAATGCACCATCGAAGGTAGTGTTCAGCCGATGGTGACCAGCATTATGTACCGTCGTGCATCACGCGAATGAGTGCGCAAAAACTTGTCATACGGATCTGAGTGACTTCCCGTTTAGGCTGTATTGTTGAATTCGATGTCACCTGTTTCTTAGCGTGAATTTGCTGTGTTTGCACTTCGCTGCTGCAGCACAAATCACGGCTAGCGAGCGTCATAATTAATAGCTCAAGTTTCCCCGACATAGTGGTCTCCAGATAAGCAGTGAGGAATGAGTGGATGATTTCCAACACGGCCGTAGTTTCCTCTTCTAATCTTACAGCAGATATTCTCCCACTGTCTTTGTGGTTTGTGTAGATATAAAGGACAAAAAACCTCTTTGTATTTCTGTCGACCATCTCCGGCGGCGCTAAGCCCAGGATGCAGTGATGGTGCCCCAGCTGACGGGAGACTTGTTTCAGTAGAACATTTAAAGAACCAAGCAGGTCTTTCACTTTGCACGATGCAAATCTTTAGCCATTTTTTAGCATGTAGGTTGCTCGTTATGAGGTTGTTGTTGTTGTTTCCTGTACTGAGGGAGATTTTGAAAATGGTCCACAGTGAACAGAAGACGAGAGATATGAACCCTGACAGCTAGTGAGTCTGCTACATCTCGATAGCTGTAGTGCTTCATTAGCTCAAAAAACATTGAATATCAACAGTGTTTCTGCTACGAGGCTTCTTTCTCCTGATCCGTACCCCTGGTGCACTTCTTTTTGTTGACCTGGAGCTACACAGTGACTTAAATGCAGAGACCTGATTTTATTAATCCAGTCAGTTCCACCACGACCTCCTCTTCCTCGTTGTTTTTCACAAAACGTGACGCCGCGTTATTTGACTTCTCTTTCTACTTCCGCTCATTTCAGCCACTGGTGACGCTAGATCGTCAGATGTGTTCGAATCTTACCCGTGAATTGTTGAAACCAAAATGTTTGTGTGAACATTTCTGACAGTTGGTGCCGACATGGAGGAACCGGGCCTTTCAGGTTTCTGTGTTTCTGCTTAAGAAAGATTGATTGTGTTAAAAATTTCATCGCTGACTTGGCCTGAGAGATTTCACACCATCAGATTGATGAGAGTTACTACACACACAGACAAAAAAACCTTCCATCGTCCACTCAAACAGCAGGTATTCATACCTCGAATGTCATAAAAGTTAATTACAGCTGCTGGAGAGTGAAATTAGCGCTAACATGCTCGGGTGTAGACGAGTATTGATGGGGGTTTTCAGGGGGGGAAACAGTTGACTTGTGAAGAAAATCTCTAAAAGAAATGAATTTTTAATTCTTGCCAATGCTGGAAAAGGGAAATTGTTCTTTTTTTAATGTCATTTTTCCACAAAAAAACGCAATTTTTGACAACTCTGGGCTAAAAACACAAGCGAGAGCACATTTAGACCGGATCAGGATCATCAAATGGATCGGTAGCTCCTCTTCTCTGTTGCTGATCTGCTGGCAGCAACGTGCAGCAGAATAGTTGTGAAAATGCGACAACGCACAGTCAGCAAACCCCGTCTGTAAACGTTAAAGGCAGACCCTTCTGTCTCCTCCTGCAAACACAGCCGCTAATAGCAGCGCTGACTTAAACATAAAACATGAAATAAATTGCTTTATTCCCCCTATTTGCAGGATCTCTTAGTGTCTAATAAAAGCCAGAAAAGCATCACTTCCTAACGAGCAAAAAAAAAACGTAAAATAATCCTTAAAAGTGGACATTTTTTGCAGCGACGAGCCTCCACTCTGTTCCATTAGGAGAGCGTCATGAATATGCTATGATGTGTTGAGCCAATAAAAGCTATTAATATTGAATCCGAGGTAATATACATACCCTACATACTTAATGGGAACCCCCTGTATTAGCTCGTATTATACTGTATTGCTATACAAATTTAAAATGGCTTGTAGTTTGGAGGAAAAAAACACAGTGAGGGCAGAAAAAACAGAGATTTCAGCAGCGTCGGTTCTTCAAGATAAATGTTCCTGAAGACGAGAGACGCCAGAAACGCATTTGAATTTTACAAAACGTGAACAAAAACGAGATACAAAGGGTAGTTTAGATTTGTAGAGGAGCAGATGGTGAAAGTTGTTTGTAAAAGTGATGCGAGAGTCGATCTGAGAGGAAACAAACGCAATAAAGCAGCTTTTAAACTGTCAAAATAAACCAGTTTCACAGGTTTTTTCTGCTATAGATGTATAAATGTGAGAAAATCAGTGAGTGACCGTCGGTGTTGGTTTCTTTTAAACTCATCAAGTAACAGCTGTGTTTGCAAAATGTGTTTTTATGCTCAGTTTGAGGTACTTCATTATAAAAAAGTTAATGATGCTTTAAGTTTTTGACTTTTCCAAGAAAGAAAGCGCTTCACAGATGATGGAACAAACTTGTTTTTGTGAAGGTTTATTCTGCTTCTCTGTTCAACCAGCTGATATCAGATCATATTTACAATTTAACCCAGACTTCTCTCCGTTTTTCTTTTGCAAAGTTGCGTTCCTCTTCTTCTTCTTCTTCTTCTTCTTCTTCTTCTTCTTCTTCTTCTTCTTGTTTGGGGTTTGTCATCGTTTCCAACTGGTTTCGTTTCCGGTTCCTTCTACACTTTAAAGAAGTGATTCAAAGGACGTGTTCCCACCATTTAGTTAAATGTAAGATAAAGATTTGAACTGACTCATTTGATAAAAACCTTTAAAGCTGCAAACATTGACAGAATAATGTTGGTAATTGCATCAACTCAATACTGAGCATAATTTAAAGTCAAATGTCTGCATTAGTTGGTTTGAAGCTGAGCTCAAGTCGTCATAACTCCATGAAACTGACTTGATGAGTTCATTTTCTTCACTTTCAGGATTTAAAGTCTGCTACCCACGAAACACTGGAGCAACGTACATTTAACATTTCCAATAAGACAGAAATGCTGCTTGGAACTATGTTTTTCTTTTTTAATTTAAAAACTTCATACGAGCCCAGATGGATCCTTTTTTGTTCTTGTTGTTTAATTCTGACCGTCTGAATGTCGCAGCAGAAATCGACAGATCAGCCGTTTCTCTTCTGTCGTCCAGTTTTGGTGACTTGTAGCCTCAGTTTCCTGTTTTCAGCGGCGAGGATTGTGTTGCTTTAATCTGCTTCAAGGTTCAGCATGTTGTGTGTCTGGAGATGATCTTCTGCATGATTTGGTTGCTCACTTGATGTCTGGTCCTTCTCCTCTGACTTCTGGCATCGACGAGGCTTTTTTCTTCCAGAGAACCTGCAGCTCACTGAGTAGTTCCTCTTGTTTTGGACCATTTTACGTAAAAAACTAGAAATGTTTGTGCTTGAAAATCCCACCAACAACCTCCTTCAACGTGGCCTAAATCACCTTTCCTTCCCCATTGTCGTGCTCGGTTTGACCGGCCGAGTCGCTGCCGTGTGATTGACTGATATTTGCATTAGCTAGCAGTCTAAGTTGTACCTAATCAAGCGGCCGCCGAGCACATTTCAGGTCACGCTTTGATTCTCTCGCCTCGCTCCGAACCCGGACCCGACGGCTGCACCGCATGCCGAGCCGGCCCAGATCTTTGTGATCGCGCTAATTCAAAAGCTCCTGGATCAGGCGATGGATATTATTTCTTACCAGAGAAAACGAGCAACGACTCCTTCGGCGGCTGCGTTGCTCACACATGCTCGCCGCGGTTTGATGTTCGGGGTGATAAATCAAAGACTCATCATTCTATTTGATTTTATCCATCAGCCATAGGGATATTATTAAGAGCTATCAAAGAGCCCCAATTGAAACCTTTTTGCTCCATGAGAAACCCTCCTCTCCACCATCCATTCAGGCTTGCTTCGGGGAATTATCGGAAGGGAGGCAAAAAAAAAATGAATTTCATTAAAAAAAAAAGAAAAAGAGGAGGGGGATAGAATATTATTAACACCAAGTGAGGCTGATTAAAGTTTAATCGTGAGCCAACAGTCTTCCGCTTCTCTTGAACAGTGGCCTCAACAGGTCTTAATCCCCAGCGGCTGACCAAACAAATGCCTCGATTGAAACGAAAACTCAGGGTTTTTTTTTTTTTTATTGACTCCTCTCCAAAGTCCTTCTTCGGGAATCAAAGCTGCAGACTTTTATTTGGAATCAATAAGGGGGGGGGGGTTTCTTTTCTCTTTTTTTTGTGTTGTTTTGCGATTGAATCGGGTGATCGCGGCGCGAGTCCGTCAGATCGGCGCGCTCATTAGGCTCATCCCAGTGTTTATATTCTCATCAGAAGTCATCAATCCATTATTTATGGCTCGAAAGGAATACAAAAGAGCAACGGAGGCTGGGTTTTAATGCTCCAGATCAATCGAGCCCGCTGCGCCTCCGTCGACGTCCGACCCCGGCACCTCCTCCTCAGAGCTTCTCCCATTCTTTTTCTTATTTTCTCTTTCATTATCTGCTCCCTTGTCTTCGGTTTCCTTGCTCTGTTTTGTCCAACTCCCTCCTCCTCCCTTTGTGTCTTAAGTTTTCCAACCTCACTTTTCTTCTTCGTGAAACTGAACTCGGCCTCGAAACCCGTTGAGGTCGAGCTGGACGGGCTCTCACGCGACCGGTTTTACTTCGTCTGAAGATGGAGAAACTCCTTCACAGATCTGCTTCTCGTCTTCGAAAGATGTTCCAAAGCTCCTTCCTGCTTCCTCCATTTTGTTCCCCGTCCTCTCCTCCTCCTCCTCCTCCTCGTCTTCCTCCTCCTTCCTCGGCGCTGAACCCACGCGACAGAATCTGAATTCATCGAGGGGGATTTATGGGCTGCAAGGCTTGTACGGTAATTCTGTTAACAAAAGGTATCCTTAGATGGAATTAAATATTTATCCGCTCTATGAATAACAATTGGCGAGGGATGGGAGAGACGGTGTTTACTTTTTCGGGTTCGGCGGTGAGGGAGGAGGAGGACGGGTTTCTGTTCCCGCCTCGGCGAGCTGATTGCGGGGAGGGAGGACGACGGGGCGACCCGAGGGCCGCCGCCGGTCGTTACCAGCCTTGTTCCGGCTTTAATTCTCATCCGAAAAAAGAAAAGAGGGGAAGCCGAGCGGCTCAGCGGGGACTCGGCTTGACGTCCGACCCGGCGTTCAGGCTCCCGCTGCTTGTTTGTGAACCGGGAGCTGTGGGGGATCTGACCTCGCCGTGCTCCCTGTAACGGCATCTGTTTGATCCGCATGTAGCCGAGGTCGCGTCGTAGGAGGAGGCCTTCACGTCGCAGGGTTTCTACGGATCTTAACCCGTTTGACTGGAAAAAAAAGAACAAACAGAAAGAAAGAGGCAGAAACTGTGAGAAACATCCACATTGAAACGTAATCTGTTCTTTTACAACATCAGACGATGAAATTAAAGCGTTTGACTGTGTTTAAATCGGCAAGAAAAGGTTTTTTAATTGTACATTTGAACAACAAGGCGATTCAAAGTGCTTTACGTTGAACTTAAGAAGTGTAAACGGAGCACAAGGCAATAAAAAAATGACATTTCATCATATTTAGGTTTAATATGGAGGAAAGTCAAGTCTTTATAATTAATAAATTACAGATAAAAATGTATTAAATCACACGTGAACTCTTAAAAATGAGCCAAAACAACAGCGTCCACATCAGAAATGTTGTTTTTCTAATCAGATCATTGATTTATTTACATTTCAGCCTAAAACTTTACTATTTTACCTGCATTTAAATCAGCGAAAAGGTCATTTTCCAAATATTTACAATTGCTTTAAAGACAAAACCAACCTGTAGTCAGTAGTTCCACTATGTGGTGAACTATGGAGCCAAAACCAACACTTTCAGACACAACTTTAGCATCGATGCTCTTCATTATGTCGCTGCTGTCGCTCAGTGAAGAACACGTCAGATCGATGTCGGCGCTGTTAGCTAACCGACCGGCAATTTAGTGATAAATTCATCTTATACTCAGCATATTTCCAAAATGAACAAACTTTTCTTTCTGTGTTTGTGTTGTGACACGTTGCTCCGCTTCCACTAAACGTGAGTGATTATTTTAATTTTCATATTTTCGCGCCGTAACTCGTGGATTTGTCTCATCGTCGTCGTCATTTCTACCAACCGTGGATACGGAAAAGATATGTAATGTGGAATTTACATTTCAAATGATATAAAATATGTTTTAATGCTGTAAAATGCTTCATGACACTATAAAAGGCTTCTTAATGATGTAAAATACATCTGAACAGTTTACGTTTTAATGCTACAGAATACATTTTAATGCTGTTAAGTACACTTAAAATGGCTTCCTAACACTTTACAATACGTCTGAACGCTATAAAACATGTTTTAATGCTGTGAAATGCTTCTTACAACTATGTTAAAGCTTTAAAATACTTCTTAAAACTGTAATATATGTCTCAACTCTATAAAATGCTTCTTAACACTGTAAAATAAGTTTGAACAAATTTAAATACTTCTCGACAATTTACGTTTTAACGCTACAAAATATGTTTTAATGCTGTAAAATGCACTAAAAAAGGCTTCTTAATGCTTTAAAATACTACCGAACACTATAAAATATGACTTAACGCTGTAAAATGTAAATGAGTTCGAACG
This sequence comes from Stegastes partitus, assembly GCF_000690725.1. Taxonomy (NCBI): domain Eukaryota; kingdom Metazoa; phylum Chordata; class Actinopteri; family Pomacentridae; genus Stegastes; species Stegastes partitus. The sequence continues at coordinate 674,896 of NW_007577875.1, read as the reverse complement.
TGAAGCCGAAAAGCTCCCAACATTCAAGAAAGACTTTTATATCAAACGGTGAATAAATGAAAACCGCCTGAAGACAAGATCTTCTGTGAAGGTACCAGAACAGTTTGAAGGTCAAACATTCATGAACTGATCTGAACGACAAACGCTCTCCTGATGATTCCCCAAAACGTCATCACTCACAGATATTAGTGACTTTATCGCCTTTACAAACATCCTCCTCTGTTCTAACTACAACAGGTCAGTTCAAAGTGCTTCATATGAAACATAAAGGAACATAAAGCAATAAAACAGTCTCACTTTAACACAGTTAAGAGTTTAATGGGGGTGAAAGCAGGAGGGTGAAGTCTTCATTCTGGGTTTGTTCCAGATCTGTTGGTGCGTATAGACGGACCTCTTTGTGTTTTGGTTTTAGGGACAGAAAGTCGGCGTGTCCTGGACGGTTCACCTCCGTTGTGGTTGTTTTAATGAGTCACATCCAGGTTTGTGGCTACAGACTGAAGGAGCCGCGGACCACATCTGTTTTCCTTTCACACGGCTGAGGAAGGTGTACGTTCGCCCGCAGGCCCGTTAGGTGGAAGCCAAGCAGCGTTTTCTGAGCGCCTGGCCTTGTGCACGGCGGCTCTGACACGAGGATGTTCCCGCTTGACAGCCAGTTGGTTGTTCTGACCCACAGGAGCACGAGTTCGACTCTGCAGGACCGGACCGTGCGTCGGCCATGCAGAGAGGCGAGCGCTTCAGGTTTTATCTTATCGCTATAAAACGGGCTCATTTCAAGAGCGATCTACAAGCACCAGAGATTCCACATTCAGAGGAATCCCAGATTTCCCATAAACAGAAGAATCAGCAGCACTTGTGTTTGTTTCTTTTCACCTTGTGTTTTTTCACTGATCTCTTTTTGCACCATCAACTTCTGAGAGCGCTTTGTCAACCCGGTGGAGTTGTTGGTTTAAACTTAATCAGCAATAAAAGTAAGACAAGTTGTTTTTGAGTCCACAGCTAACGACCACGTCACCTCTGTGTTCAAGGTCGATTCACATTCACTCATGTTTTTACTGAAGAAGACGAGAAGCTGAGAAGTATTTAGTTCTCTTGTGGTGACAATACTTTGATCCGATAAGCGTGGACGACAGAAATAGAACAAAACTGCTGCTTTACTGCTTTCTTATAACAAAGTACACTGTAAAAAATGCATGAACTGGATTTTTTTTAAAAAGATAACTCAAATAAACAGATAAATCAAAGAGATAATTACAGATAACCGGCACAAAAAAACCCACTAAAATATATGAATTTACGTGTAAACTGTAGAAAAGCAAACAAATGTTTTAAAAACAGGCCAACACTGTAAAAAAAAAAAAATTCTATTCAGATAATTAATTCTTTTATGTTTTCACCATAAATGTACTATATTTTAATTGCTTTTAAATCATCATTATTTTCCAGATTTTTACAATTACTTGAAAGAAATCGTGTATATTCAGGTTTGAAAAGCAGTCGATCATTTTTTTAAAATGTTATTTTACAGATTTTTATTTTTTCCTGTTTTAACACATTTAAACATAAAAAAAAGGTTAAAAAGCTGTAAATTAACATCGACATCAAACCTCTGCACAAACAGCAGTTTGTTCTTTTGCAGTGTGAAACTATAAAGTTAGATTGTTTTAAAGTTGAAATCTGATAAAGATTAAATTATTTTTCAAATATTTGATGATATGTTTTGTTTTCAGGGTTTAAGGAAATGTGGTTCATGTGGTTTAGATGTGGTTTGGTGCTTTCACATGATGCACACTTTGTTCTGTTTGATTCAGACAGATGTGAGTAAACAGACCAAGTGGGAGGTTTGATTTGACCCATTTACAGACCGGTGGGTGCTCAGGGGTTTGGCGACTGACTTCACTTGCAGATGTTGCACTCGTGGTTAAGACGTCGACATCACCTGGTCCTGACCTCCTGCAAGAGGTTTATGCAGCAATAAAGCAGCTTCACGCTAAAACTAGAAGACGCTACGGTCCAGAATAACAAGTTTACTGGCAGGTCACCGAAGAGTAATTAAAGTTCCTTACTGGTCGTTGATTAAAAACTCCACATTTAGGAGTTTCTGTTGCATGAAAGACATCCCATCTCGCCTTCAAATCACATATAGTGTTGATTTTCTCTTTCTCCATCCCTCCCTCTGCGTCCTGCTGCAGCCTGAGCACACCAGCTCCCCTACAACTCTGCTGTAAGCGTAGTACTGCAGTTGTTCGTACTAGAAACTGATTCTTGGAGAATGAACAATGACGCAGAAGGCCCCAGAGTTGGTTGTGGAGACCCTGGAAGTCTGAATTTGTGTTTTTAGAGGTGATGCGTTGCAGTTTGTGAGCAGAAATCCTTTATCCATGATGAAGAAGAAACAAACACCATATGGGGATGAGAACAAGGTTAAAGAATGATCATGTTCACCAGATTGTTGACCTGTGAGAGCTCCAGATGGAGGAGAATGTGTGTTAATGTGGGTGATTTAGGCGCAAACAAGTTGCCCAAATGCATCAAGAGGCACTTTTAAAAGACCGAACTCATGCGATTCTTTCACCTGCCCCCCTGGATCTCGGATGAAACGCAGAAACCAAAACGAGAGGTGACCTTTCGCCGACCACGCGCGGCGGGAGGACGGACCGGTGCACATCTTCTGCTTTAATTTCCAAAAGGCCAGTGCAGCTTCCCCGCTTTACTGAGCGGAGCTGGCAGAGGCTGGAAACACTGGTTAAGCAAATTGGTATTTAACTGGAAACTCGCTGGCCTCGGAGCCCTGCATTATTCATCACCTAGACAAGAAAGTAGCGCTTCATACATCCCTTCAGCAGCAGCAGCAGCAGCAGCAGCAGCAGCCTCCAGAGCAGAGCAGAGAGAGAGAAAGTGAAGGCGGACAGATATATAGGGCAGAGAAATAAAGCAACTCAGTCCAACGAGAAGAAGCGAATCCCCCAAACGAAAGCCCCCCGACCAGCCGCGCACCAACATCCACGCATCCATCTCGCACACCAATTATTGGTTTCTGTGCTGTCAGTTGGTTTCTGTCAGTTTGTTGCATTTGAAAGATGTGTGTGTGTGTTGTGTGTGTGTGTGTGTGTGTGTGTGTTGGGGAGGAAGATGAGTTTGCTGTTTTAATCAAAGTGGCCCAGCAGCCTGGATTCTCAGTTTTTATTTTTATTTTTCCTTTCCCCTCCTCCTCCTCCTCCTCATGCGGCCTGTTTAGCATTTTCATTTTCTACTGTATTGGTGTGTGATGTTTATGCTGGAAGAAGAAAAAAAAAAAAAGAGGCGCAGAGGTCCAGCAATCCTCTGGAGTAAGGCTTTAAAATAAACAACTTTAAATGTATGTTTCCTCTGTGTTTTATTTACCAGCTCGCATTTTTTTTTGAAATCCACCTGATGAGCAGCATAATGGGTGTAGCGGAGGCTGCATGTCATCCATACTGTACCTGCGCTGCTTCACCTGTCGATGCTGATGTGAAATGCATGGAGGCCTCATCTCTAATGCGGGACACATGCTTGAATATTTACACTTTTTTGACAAGTTATGAAAAAAAAATCCTTCATGTAACTTATTTAGTTGTTGCAGTAATTCCAACATATTTATCATAATCTCATTTGCTGGCCTGCTGTTTGGAGAAACAGCTCCCAGTGAGGGTTAAAAAAAATCTATTATAGCCTCTAAAATGAGATTAATCTAAAATAAACTGGGTTTAATGTGCGCAACAATGTGGCTTCAAGCTGCTTTCCGTGCAGCTGAAACCAGAACTCTGCTCCTCCGCCGCCGTCAATAAATTTAATTTCATTAAAATTGTACCGTAACTAAACGCTGAAGTTTAGCCGGTGTCCGTCCGAGAAACGGGGCTTCATGTTGTAGCAGCTCCGCGTTTCGGGCATCCTGTCAGTTTGAAAATGCATTATTGATGAGACATGATTAGAGAAGCCCATACCAGCGCGTCTCTTTGAACATATTTCTCTGAATTAAGTGGAAGTTCGTATTTATATCTTGTTTCTTCCAGTCGGGTTTTTTCAAAATAGCGTGTTGGACTGGTTCTGCCGGAGAGAAAACCTTTTTTTATTTTTAATTAAATTATCCACTTTTTTTTTTTCTTTTGGATTATAAGTGGCACCAAATAGATGCTATTACAATACTGTTCGATTTATTGAAAAGAAATCTTAGACACGATCATCGGCCTTCAGGGACTAACGTGTGCATCCTGAGGCTGCGTGATGTCCGGTTCTGGCGTGACGCGCGGAAATATCCCGATGCGGTGTGCAGGTTCCGCAGCCTGCAGGCCTGCGGGCTCCGTGATTAACGCTCACTGCTGATTCTGATTTCGTGTATCGATGCGGCGATGAGAAGCATCGGGCCAGCAGCTGGAGAGGACCGCGCCATAAATAATTCTGGTGCGTAAAAGAGCGAAGGCAGGGGAAATATCTGGCGGTCCAGCTGTAAAGGGCGCCGGCATGAATAAATGTGTTGTTTTATTACCAAGAAAACCACAAACACACCAATAATAATACCAGGAATAATAAATAGATACGAAATTACGTCTTCATTGCCTAAAAAAAAATCACCATTTGTAATAGTTTAATACGTGTTGCACATCCACGCATCCAAATGACGCATTTTATTTAATCAATTTAATTGGATAATTAATTTTTAAAATATGATTTAGCCCAATAATTATGCATTTCATTTTGCAAATATGTGATTTCGTCCTTCTTGACTCATCAGGTGTTCGAAAAATGCGACGTAAACATAAAAACAAAGACACACCTGCAGCAGGCCGCGCGTCATGGCGCACACACTAGTTTACACTCACTTCTGCTGTTAGTTCATTCATTTATTTGTCCTTTTTTTCTCCTTTTTCACGTGTGTTCAGTTTAAAAAGCTTGTCCAAAGCGTGCATGTTTGCGCATTGTGCACTGCGCGCTGGTCTCGGGGAGGCCCGCTTTTTACGCACATGAAAAAAACATGCAGCAGAGAGAAGAAGAAGAAGAGGCAGCTTTTTTTCCTCCTTTTAATTTAAACCGAGATTATGACTCATGTTAACTTTACGCAGCAAATATAGTGTGTGAATAAACCGAGTCTAAACGCGGGATGAATATTTAAATGGAGGGCGTGCGCTACATTATTGATAAGAATTGAAATCGCGTATTTAAAGTGAAGCTTGACACAAACGAGGCGGCGCGTCGGGGCCAGAATAGGAGTTAAATTTTTATTGAAAAAATAAAACCTGTCAGCCCGAGCAGGCAGGTCTCTCTGGACGTTAACAGCAAAAGACACTCTTAATAAAATAAAATCCTACGAAAACACACCACTGGATTTTTCTTTTCCATTGGATTTATTATTATTATTATTTATTATTATTTATTTATTCGATGTGCTAAAGAGAGAAGAGGCCTGTTTGGATTTTTATCTTCTTCCAAAAAAAAGAAGAAGCAGGGTTTCCCAGGATGTGGGATTCCTGTTGTGTAAATATTGATATCCCTGCTACGATATTGTTATGCTCTTCATAATTCATGCCATTGCATTTTTCATCGCGTCTGGAACGCATTCAGCGGATCCTGCAACAGTTTTGTATCGGCTGCATGCACCCATAAGGATATTAATCAGATTAAAAGCTGCACCTCTTCCTCCAGCGCGTGTGTGTGCAGCTACGACCTGAGCTGCTGGCTTCTTTATTTGTGTTTCCTTCTCATTAGGAGCCCAACAATGCGCGCTAATGATGGCGCTGCGGAGCGGAGCCAGCGGTGGGACCGTCATCCTCCTCTCCGCCCATTAGGCCTCATAACTCGGCCGTTTGATCACCGCCTTGCCCGCCCCCGATGCTCATTAGGCCTGATTAGTTATACAATGTTCCTAATTACGGCCGCCATGTTTTAATTACCGCCTCATATGCATAAAGTCGTCATCGGCCCTTCCTCACCCTCGCTCCCTCTCTGCGCATGCGCCCTGTGTGGGAAGCCTTTTCTTATTTATGTGCTGTACTTTGTGTTGGAGCTTTTTCTCGTCGTGCTTCTGAGCAGAAAGCTGCACCTCCTGCTCCACGGTGACCTCTGACCTTCTGAACAGGGAGAGCAACATGGTTTTTATGATCCAGCAAATTCTGTTTTACGTTTTAACCATTTATAATACGGACATTACAGCCGCTCGTATTTACAGATAGTTGATAGTTGATTCAGTTATAAGTGCTGAATTTACAGCTTTGCTATAGAGTGAGATCACTTCCTGTGATTTCTAGAAAGTTCTGCAGTTTTATTTGGCGGTTTTTTGTGTCCTTTTTGAAAAATGACCTTTCTGCGAAGCTCATGAATGTCTTTTTTATAAATTATGTGCTTGTTTTTTGTTATTAAAACACTTTTCTGTAGCATTTTGAGCAAAACGCTGAAGCTTCACCTCCATGATGTCAGAACCGGGTGACCTCTGACCTCCCTGTGGGCCGTCTGCACTTACATTAGAGTTTATTATCCAGCTCTGGACCGTTTATCTGATGCACAG
>NW_007577875.1:664335-665426 GCF_000690725.1 Stegastes partitus | reverse complement strand
TTTATTTAAATGTTATTTTACAGACTAAATTACACTTAATATCTGGTAAAATCAGGAAAAATAGTTTTAATTTACATGCTAGCTGTAATGTCCACTTTGGAAATCTGTATGTTTTCTGTTAATTTGCTCCTTTACAATGTCTGAGCATAAAATGACACAATATTTACTGTATTTACAGCGTTGTGGGAACGTTTCCTGTTGAATGACTCCTTTGCTTTGCAGACAGATTAAAGACAATGAATCAAACTGACCTCATGTTGTTTAAGGAACCGTTCCCTCACGTCTCCAGCAGTCTGGTTGGGTTTCAGACTAGAACCTCAGTGAGATCCTCACGTTCTTCACTCCTCTCTCTGGTCATTTCTCAGCAGCTCAAGTGTCGACGTGTTGCATCGGAGCCTCGTTTAACTGCTGCAGACGTTTTCAATCGTGTTCATTTATTCAGCGTCTGCTGCTAATGGCTGCTGGCGGCGTCTCCGAGGTGTTCGCACCGCTGAAGCCAGAATCCAGGCGAGAATACCGTCAGCAGGCCGAGAGCGCATCCAGGCAACGCGGCAGCGCGGGGCTCGGTTCTCCCAGCTGGATGTTGCCGAGGACGGCTGCAGTTACAGTGAAAGAGAATCGACTCGAAGGAGTTTAAAGTCGATTCTGTCTGACTGCAGCCTGTTAGCATCTCCTAGCAGCAGCCTGGTCTGGAGTCCAGACCTCCGCCTCCATCTGTGGCTCCAGCTGATGCAGCTCTGCACTGAAAAAGTCCTTCTGCTCAAGAAACCGAGAAAATCTGGAAGCAAAAAGAAAAAAAAAGATATAAAACAATGAAGTCTGTAATGTTCAAGTTAAATCTAGTTATGGGTGATTGTTGATGTGAACATTATTTACAGATTTGTTTACCATCAAGATGTAAATTAAAATACTTTAGTTTTATATGATTTTACTACATTTAATCTGTTTTTAACAAAATTCTTGAATTAACAGTTTTAAAAAATATTTACTTTTTTTAAAATACACATTTTCTTTTAAATAACAGCAAATGTGTGTAAAATAACAAGATTTTTGCAGATTTTAAGTACAAAAAAAATAGTGTTGCAACTTCA
>NW_007577875.1:660554-662650 GCF_000690725.1 Stegastes partitus | reverse complement strand
CTCAAGAAGCAATGAACAACACCAGGACCAAGAAATACAACAAAACACACAAATTAGAGCTCCACTGCCTCCTTAACAACACACACACACACACACACACACACACACACACATGCATTTCCTTCTTTTTAATCCCCAACACACACACACACACACACACACACTCACCACCCTCCCCTCAGTCTGGTCCCATTCCAGCCACGCTGTCAATATGCAGCTGGCTGGTCCATGCAGCACTGCAACAGGGCTGAGGGTGTGTGTGTGTGTGTGTGTGTGTGTGTTGTTGGTGGGGGTTATGTTTGCATTAGTGTGTGTGTGTGTTGGAGAGAAAGCCATAGTAATGTAACAGAGGGCTGATTCTCCAAGGCCCCGGCGCTGCACTCAAGACTCTGAGCTTCATTAAAATTTCATCGCCGCAGCGCTCGGCCAAGGTCTATTTATGAAAATGCGCTTCCTCGCTTCATGGAAAACACCAGCCGGAGAGGAGCGGATGGAGTAATCCGAAAGAGGAGCCGAATTAACAGCGTGTGCTGCTCATTCGTATAGATGGGGCTCCGTCCCGGGCGCCCTGTGCGCGATCGCCAGGCAGCGCCGGGTCGACCGTGAGGGACCGCAGACCGTGCAGACCACTTTCCAGCTGACTTGATGTTGATTTCTGCCCCTCGGTGCTCAATGAGACTCGGCTGCATGTTTTCATGGGGGGTTGGAGCGCTGCGCTGAGCTCCATGTTTAGAGCCGATGCACTTGATTTGTGAATCAGTACCTGGAAGGTTTTCTATAAAGGCGCGCCCAGAGAGACGGAGCGCGTTCAGCCCATTTGTCCAAATGAAGTTCTGCTGCTGCTGCTGCTGCTGCTGCTGCTGCTGCTGCACACCGGTGGGCAAATTCCAGCATGAAAGAATAAGAAGCTGTTTTCTTGAACAGCAGAGAGCGAATGTTTCAATCAGAGAAAACTGAACTCGATAAAAAACGGAGCTGCTGCTGCGTGTTTGATTGGTGGAGTTTCATTATGAAGCTGGTGGGAGGAGGTCGGGGCGGATGGTGGGCCGCACACAGCTCAGGATCACCAGGAGCCCAGACCAGGAGACCGGAACCAACATCTGTTAGGGTTAGGAAGGTAGACAAGAGAAATGACAGCTGGACAGCATGAGGGTTCCCTTTAGCCAAACAAATTAAACTAAAATAAAAATAAAAAATAATAATAATTGTACAAAATAGTACAAAAAAAGCACAACTGTTTTTTTTTTTAGACATTTTGTCAACAAGTGATTTTAGAAACTTGAAATACAGAAATCCCAAATTAAAAGCATTAATTTACATGTTGAATATAAAACAAGCAGGCCAAAACTGTTTCTACAAATGGTCATTATTTGTTTTAATTTTTTTTTTTTTTTACAATAATTTAATGGATTTTTTTTACTGTATGTAAATCAGTAAAAACTATCATCATTTTTTAATTATATTTAAGCAGTNTCAGCGTTTCATTCTAGAGATACGAACAGAGAACAGAAAAAGAACAGAAAAAAACACACTAACGTCAGTTTTAGAAGCTTAGGAAGTATTTTTCTGAATTATGTGCTTGTTTTTTTTTAATTAAAACATTTTTTTGTTGTACTTTTGAGCAAAAACCTGCAGCTCCACGTCCAGGATGTTCCACCGGCGTGACCTTTGACTTCTGCAGAGAAAATGCAAGTGACTGTGGTTTTTGTTGTGTGAGGAGTTTATTATCCAGCTCTGGACCGTTTATCTGATGCACAGTGAGGTGGGTCCTGGTGAACTATTGCTCCTGAACATGCACTGTGTGTGTGTGTGTGTGTCTGTGTGTGTGTGTGTGCGTGTGTGTGTGTGAACGCCCCTTCTGAAGGCTGAAACCTCGGATTAATCTACAAACGCCGCTGATAAATATTGCATCCACAGGATTGAGCACTTCCTGTGTGTGTGTAGGCCCACGTTTGTGTGTGACTGTGTGTGATTGTGTGATTGTGTGATTGTGTGATTGTGTGGACGACAGTCGGCATGAACTTTGTTTTTAATCTCCGTAACAGAACGCTAACGGAGCTCAGTCCTCCTCAAGAAGCAATGAACAACACCAGGAC
>NW_007577875.1:648293-657232 GCF_000690725.1 Stegastes partitus | reverse complement strand
AAAAAATAATAAATATATAAACACAGGACTAAAAGCTACTGTGGTAGATGAAAACAAACACAATAGAATAATGAAACAGATTCATAATCAGGATGAGATGAACCCTCAGAGCGGTTCTGTCTGCAGCAGAACCTCAGACTGAACATCAGTTGGATTCATGACTCACATGTTTAAGAGAAAATGAGTCAGAAGGTGAAGAACTCTGAGGCCTTTCTCTGACTCACTCATCTCTCAGTGAGGCGCTTTGCCTTCATTCAGGATCTGTCTGGTGTCGGACCGGAACTGTGCTCTGTGAGCATCAAGACGTTGTGTTTGTGTTTCCTCCAACTTCAGCCCTCTGCTGGTTCCCGCTGAGCAAAGAGCTGCAGTCGGACTTTTTCTTTTTCTTTTTCTTTTTTTTTTCTCTTGTTTGGATCCGACTCAGGAAAACACAGCGGAGGAAAATGAGGCCTCCCGTTTCTTAATTATTTAAATCAAACAATTAACTGGGGCTGTCTGGGGAGCAGCTCTTTTATCCGCTCATCCAAAACAACAACAGCAGCAGCAGCAGCAGCAGCAGCAGCAGCAGCAGCGGTCGGGGTGGAGTCTGCAGGAGGACGGATCACATGGAAAACAGCAGCCAATGCAGGAAAACACTCACACAGGCTTCCTTCTGGAGTTCCTCAATTATTCAAACAACTATTTTGGAGTGTGCAGGTGCAGCTCCTTCAGATTTCCTCCAAATCACAGCTTCTGATGCACAAGTTCAACTCACCTCAGCGGACAAAATGTCAACTAAAGCTTCATTCTCTCACTTTAACTCACAGGAATCTCTGCTTTAAAACAAAAATGAGCAGCGCTGGGACATCTGATGCTGGAATATGAGAAGGAAAAAAACACCTTAAGCATCAAATACTTTGACTGGAAAACACGTTTTGTGTTTTTGTTGCGCCTGTAATTTGCATTCCATCACTTTGTTTCAGGAAAACTTGATCCGCTGTTCACATTGATTACACGGTCAATTATATATAATTTATAGGCCTCAACTGGAGAGCCGCTCTCCGATTAAACTTTGATGAAGCCATGTACTACATTCTTTGTTATAGACCAACATGCCAGCCGCTGTCTGGTAGGCAAAAAAAAAATATCTATAAATATTGACAAAAGCACAAAGCAGGAGCTGATTTTTCCCTTTTTTTTATTTTTTATTTTGTCATCTGAGCTCCAAACATGAGAGTGAGGATTCAAATTAGAGGATTAAATCTGTTTTTTAATTAAATATTCCCAACACCAGGGCAGAATAAGTCTCTGCTTCCTCCAGTTGATTTAATTCAGGTTTCTTTGCTGTCATAAGAAGTTCTTTTAAATTGAACAGTTTCATCCAGAATCCACTCGGTTCCTCCTCGAAAAGCACAAAAATACACGAATTAAACGTGAATGTTTTCATTAAAGGAAAAGGGGATTTGGCTGATTTACGCTCTGACTAAAAAACTCCGCATTAAATAAAATTAAAAAAAAAACCCAAAGTGATGAAACTCTTGCACCGACTCCTGAATCCAACTTGTCATGAGCCGGAAGTTGTGCTGCTGATCCTCCTGATCCTGTCGCGTTGCTCTCGAGTCGCCGTCCGACAACAGAGAAGAAGAAAAAAGCAGCTTCTTAACAAACACGCGGAAAAAATCAATAGTATCATAACAGCTGATATTTATTATTCATTAATGACGGAACCACCTGCTGAGCCCGGGACAGGAAACCAGCACAGATGTCACACTTTGGTTCAGAAAGTGAAGCTGTGCAGGTGCTAGTTTTTGTTTTTCAGGTGAAATTAAAGTTAATATTTACGTCCAACATACAGAATAGTTTCAGCATTTCTGTCTTTGTGCTTCTATGATCCAGGTTTCTTTGTCTAATTAGTCATTTAAAGCATCTCCTGTCATTTGTTCTCATTCCTTTTTACTATTATTATGTTTAAATATCTGCAAAGATTTAAGCAGAAGAATACAATGATTTCCACACTACTCCTCCTATTTGTTGTTGGTTTTGTGATCTCCTTGTAATCGACCTTTTGGATTTGCAGGTTCATCAGCTGACATAAAGCTCCGCTAACCTGAAGGCTGGCTGATAAATTAAAGACAAATCCTCTGAATCTGAAGCTCATGTGAAGTAGGAGCAGGAGGACACGCTCAGATGATCTCTGCTGTGCTGCAAGGTGACGATTTTGTCTTGAACACTTCAATTTTAGAGGCTAAAAGACACTAAAATATCTGTTTTAAAAGGTCTAGAAAGTCAATAAACATACAAAAAAAACACACACACACACATACTGTTAGTGTGAAAAAGCTGCAGATTTGCTCTGATCGATGGAATGAAGAGAAAAATGCTAAAGGTCGTGTTTTAGGGAACAGGTATTATTTCTTTAGAAGCTGATTTCAGTAGTTTTGGACTCACTTTGTTAATTTTTGGTGATCAAAATAATCCATAAATGTTGGTTTGAACATTTTATTCTCATTAGTTTTGTTCGTTTTTGCTTTAAATAACATTTAGAGCCTAATCCTGGGGAATTAAATCTAAAAAATAAAGATAAATAAATGAATAAAATCATGCATTAAGGGACACATAAGTCTAAAAATGGCCAAATTCTTTCTTTTCTGTTTCTTTTCGTTTTTAGTCTGAAAATCTTTAAGTCGTTTATGTCTCATGTAGTCTTTTGAATTGACACTTTCATGATTTTTTTCTATTATAAAGGAGTTTTTCTTCTTTACTTTCCAAGTTTTCTGCTTGTAAGAAGCAGCCACTCGCCACTGGCTCCGCCCTCCGAGGCTTCAGGCCGCTTTCTGCCTCTCAGAGAAACGCTTTTGGCACAAGGCGCGGCGAGCTTCTGCCTGCGCGCTCCTCGGTGTGATAGAGCCGCGTTGGTCTTCATACCCGGCAACGTTGATCAATATTAGAGTCACTCAAGTATCAAATCCTATTCATCACCGCTGGGAAAGCAGCTTTTAGACAGACCTCCTTCACCTCCAGGCTTCTCCTGTTTCACAGCAGCAGCTGCGCTCCCCTGCGCGTAAAAACGCGCCGATTGTATCCAAGAGACGCAGACAGACTGCTGCTGCGGAGCTCACATTGCACTGCTGCTCTACATCTATCTGACTTTAAAAAGAAAGAAACAAACTCTATTAACACCTCAATCAGCAAACACAGGCCTGCTGATGGTAAAACGCTCAGATCTTTACTCCAATGCGCATTTTTAGCACCAATATCTCCGTTAAAATGGAAACATATCTCTTTTTTTCCGACTTCACGACACAAAAACTCGCTTTTTTAGTCACCAAAGAAAGGCTTTGAGAGGCTCAAGTAAAACGTGCACGGTTTTATTTCAGCTTCTGTCGCTTACACAGACACATTTAAAGCACACTGTCACAAATGAAATATGATTCGTTTTTTTCTCCACCAAAAAAAATAAAATAAATAAATTAAGTTCAAATAAATATAAAGAAATAACAACAACAATAATAATAACAGTAACAATAAAAAATAACGTTTTCTCAAGAAGTGTTGAAAAAAACAAACAAGTATAAATAAGGCCGACTCTGTCCCTTCATCAGAATATCTACAAAGTGCTCCACAAAGGTGTCAGTGACAAGAATAATAATAATAATAATAATAATAATAATAATAATAATAATAATAATAATAATGATCCATGAGGACACAAGGAGGGGAGATCCACAACTCATGAAGAACAACAGTAATGACCATAATCTGATTGTCGAAGCGTCATTGCAGTGAACATACAACAGGTTTACACATCAGTGAGTCTTCTAGGCCTAATCACCATGAACCCAGTGGCAGAGGAACAAAAAAAAACAGAAGAAAAAATAAATTAAAAAACACCAGAAAAAACAACCAAAAAAAAAAAAAACGCATCCTACTTTTTTTCTTGTTTTTTTTTTTTTTTTGAACGTGAGCGCGTGTTTTTAAATCACCATGAAACGTGCCAAACACTTGCGTAATGAGGTAGACACACAGCTATACCGTGTGAATGTGTGTGTTCGTGCGTGTGTTCGTGTGTTCGTGTTTGTGTGTGTTTCTTCTTATTGCAATGCATTCACTTTAGGGGTGTGTGGGTGGTGGGTGGGGGAGCTTTTTTATTTTTATTTTTGGAGCCACAGAAAACCTTCCTCTGTCTTTACAGTAAACCATGCAGTAGATTACAGGAGTTATTGTGCCTCGTTTATTAATTAAACCGCCGCAGACCGACGTTCCTTTCTTTTTTTCTTTTTTAAAATATTTTGTTTTAGTCTGATTTGTCCCCAAATTTCTTTTTTTTTTTTTTTTTTTTATCGGATTCCCCAAAGAAACAAACACCTGGGAGAAAAAGAAAAAAGAAAATTCAATACATTTCAATGAGCTTTGTCCACACACGGAGGTGCAATATATTCACAAATATGTACACTGATAAATATAAAAAAGCTATTCCGGCTAAGGAGGATCATAATTATTCCTCGGTTCCCGTCATTATTATTCTTATTTTTTTGTACAATAATTGCCATGTGAACGGACGGAGCCTTGTTTCCTCCCTTTTCTGCCACTTTCCTCCCTTTTGTGGAGAAGATTTAAGTTTGTTTTTTTTGGACAGGGTGGTGTCAGTCTTTGTCCTCCCAGTCCCTGCGTGTGTGCTCCGTCTCCACTGTCAGAATAAAAAACAAAAAACAAAAAACAGGTACACCGTTGTATCCAGATGTTTTAGTAGCTGCTCTTAAAAACGAGTCAAAAAACTGAGAATCCCACATCCACACCCATCAGGCTCTAAAATACTGCCGGAAAACACTCCACGGATTATTTGCATTTGCTTTCAAAAAAGCAAAAATAAATAAAAATCAAATTGTCGCTGCCTGTGTTGGATGCGTTCTGGTTCCACAGCTGGAGTTCGTGCGTAAAAACGCGCATGAAATGTTGCTCCACTGGACGGAATCTTTAACAGACACTTCAGTCAGAAAACGAGATTTTTCTTCAATAAATTACATTTTCAGGAATTCTTGAAAGCACAAAAACACCTAATGAGAATCTTTATCTGGGGAACAAAAGCAGCCGTAGTGCCCTAATGTCAGATCTGATGAGCGGTGTGACGACTTGTTGGGTTTTTGTCTAAGTGCGCGTCTCTGGGGCCTGCGCGGCCCCTGGAGCCAAAGGCACAGCGGTGTACCTTGTTTTGTTTTATTTTTGTTTTTCTGACAGTGTGCAGCAGCAGCTCGTCTCTGATTTGTCTGTTTCGTAAACGTTCGCTGCTCTCTTAGTGCGTCGCAGAAAACTTCATTCGTTTCTGCTTTTGCCGCTGATTGCAAAACCAAACGCGGACCACGTTCTTTTTCAGGTCCAGTTTCTCGGCGATCGCGGCGATCTTCTCCGACGAGGGCCTCGGCTGCACGGCGAAGTAAGCCTCCAGAGAGCGCTTCTCCGGGGCAGCGATAGACGTGCGTTTCCTCTTTTTGTCGCCGCCGTTGAAAATCTCCGGCTTGGACATCTTCTCCCGCTGCGCGCGCTCCGCCTCCTCCAGCCAGGCCTCCAGGATCGGCTTCAGGGCCACCATGTTGTTGTGCGACAGCGTCAGGGACTCGAACCTGCAGATGGTGCTCTGGCTCAGACACCCCACCCCGGGGATCTTAAGGTTGGCCAGGGCCGCCCCCACGTCCGCCTGGGTCACCCCGAGTTTGATCCGCCTTTGTTTGAACCTCTCGGCGAACGACTCCAGCTCCCGGGGATCCGGCTCCGCGTCGCCGCCGGCGCCCCCCAGGGAGCTGTGGGAGCCGAGGCCGTGCGGGTGCATGTTCATGGACTGTGGGTGGTGGTGGTGCTGCATGTGGTTGATGGCCGACATGTGGGCGGCGTGGGCGGTGTGCGAGGCCGTGGAGCAGACATCCGAGCCGGGCATGCCTCCCAGAGAAATCCCCGGCGTGAGGTGGTCCAGCAGGTCGCCCTCCAGGCCCTGCGACGGCTGGTGGTGCCCCGGGTGGTGGTGGGAGGTGAGCACGGACGGGTGGTGCAGGTGCGCCGAGGAGGAGGTCGGGGTGCAGGTCATGCTGGTCATCGTGGTCATGGTGTGGTAGGTGGCGTCCGGCTTGAACGGGTGACTCTTCTGGGCCACGATGTCCACGGCGGCCAGAGCCTCGGCTCTCTGCAGCAACGTCTCATCGAAGCCGGCGAAGATGTTGCCCTGGAGCTGCGGATGGAGCAGAGGGAGGCCGGTTAGAGGCACAGATCTGAACAAGCCACAGAACAAGTCCGTGGGATCAGTTGAATTGCTGGAGTGCGTCTTCATTTTGCCTAATTTGTCTTTTACGCACGAATCAAGGAAATTATTGTAATTATTATTATTATTATTCTGTATTTTTTAAAAAGTGGAAAATAGCAAACAGTCAATTTTAGTTTCTGTTTATTCTATTTAATTCAACATAAAGGTTTAAAAATACAAACACTTATTTTTGGAGAAAATTCTTTATGAAACTTGATATATTTTTTTCTTTATTCTACATTTTTCAAACATGGACTCTGAGATTTCAACATTTTCCAGATAAATCATATTTTCTTAATCCTATGAAGCAGCTAAATAAACGTGGACGAGCTTCTGAAGGTGGTTTTCAGGTGCAGCTGAATTTTCCACATTTAGAAATTTAACGCGTAAAACTGAACTTTCTGTGTCTCTCGGTTCTCCAACAATCCAATCCAACACAAGCTGGACATTTACTGGATCCGTCCGACGTCTCGAAAGTGTGTCAGCGTGGAGGGATATTCATTTAAAATTAATATTTACGATCTCCTGAATAATTTCTGCGGACAATGAAATGAGACGGGTGTGAGTTTGAATATGAATGGGACAATATGAGCTAACACGCGCTCGGAGAGTCCTCGCTGCCTCTTCGCTGCTTCGTCTTTCATCCTCAGCTGGATCACTCACGCTTGTCTGAATGCGGGATTTTGGCTTCACGGTTGTGCGTCAACGAGTTTGTGCTCCGAGTGTTGCCTGGTGTGCTTTGGGTTTCTGAACCGTTTATTCTGGATTTCATTAACTTGTGTGTTTATGTACAGCAGCATAAGGTCATTTTATTTTCACTGCAGCTTCCAAACAGATCATAAAATTTGGATTTTTACTTTGGTGATCAAAATATGATGCTGTGATTATAAAGGAGGTAAAGAAAACCAGCATTTCTGGGTAGAATTCAGCCCCTTGTGCGTCTTTACGCATCAGTTTAACCCCAAACTATAATCCTGTGTCTTCTGCAACAATTTCAGATTTACTACTTTCCCAGGATATCTGTCATGTTCTTACTGTCGGAGCAGCTGCTGGAGACTGATGGGGAACCAGCAGACGGGTGAACTGTGGACTCACCGACGGCGTGGGCAGGCAGGCTCTGCGGATGGCCTCCGAGCTGGAGTGCAGCGGAGTGTACTTGGGCTCGTGGAGGATCGGGTGCATGCTGAAAGGCTGTTTGCTGTTCATCGACATCATGATTGCAGAAGTGAGGGAGGGTCGTTGTCCGTCGTCCTCGTTCGGCTCCGTGTTGGTGGTTTTCCCTTTAAAAAAAAACCGTCTCAAAGAGGAAACAACGATAAAAAATTAAAATAAAAAAACCCTGCTAAGACGCAGATGATTCTGGGGATGGAAAAGTCTTTCTGGAGCGCAGGTGCAGTCAGGCTCGCTGTTGATGAAGAAGAAAAAAAAAAACAGAAAAAAGATGAGGAGATGTAACTCCGGGACTCCGTCTGCGGATCTTCTGCCTCTTTTTCTGCGTGTGAATGACTTCTATAATAAAGATGCTTCTCGCCTCCTGCGCCTATATTGGAGCGCTGCCTCGGAGGCTCCTCCTCATTGGTGGATCCGGACGCCCTCCCCGCCGCACGCCTCCACCAATCAGGAGCGCGGACAGTGGCGTGGCCACGCCCACAATGTGTGCCCGGCTGGCTGGAAAGAAGGAAAAGAGACGCTTTTGTGTTGCACTGCTAAAAAATAGTCGTTGAAATATGTGGAGTTAATCAAAAATGTGGCTTTTGTGGCATGACACTGGATTATGATCAATCCTAGAACACAACAGCTGATTTTATGTCATTAAAACCTTTTTTTTCTTGATCAGGTAGGAAGCCTTTATTTACCCCTCACCTGGTATCAGCGAGATTCAAACAACAACACAATATAACAAAATAAGACTTTTCACATGTACAGATGAATATGCAGGTTTTAGGGTCAAATAATCGCCTAAATGTTGCCTTTAAAGATTTTTTACGCACATTTCCGAGTAAATTATGAACATTTGAGCCTCTCCTGGCCTGAAGCGGATGAATTATTAAATATCAAATGTATAGTTGAGTCTTCAGGAGCCTCTGACAGCAGCTCACATGTCAGCATCTTTTCCAGCAGAGACGAGTTCATTTTTCCTGCATCACGCTCTTGAAAACTTGTCATTTTTCTCTCTGTGTTTTTTTTTTTTTTAGAGGCTTCGTGTGTGCACGCGGACGGGCTGTGACTGTGATTGGGTGATAATTTGCCATCGATTGATCAGCTGCTTGGGAGAGACAGAGATGATTAATTGATGGCAGGACGTGCAGGAATTTCCTCCTGCCTGCACCTCGTTCACTTTCTCAAGCAATTAATAGGCTCCATTAATTAATCATGCTTCATTTACTTTGTGGCTGCAGCGGCGGCGCGGACCCCCCCTCTTCTTCACGCACGCACACGCACGCGCACACACGCACTTCTTCTTCTTCTTCTTCTCTCAATTAAAGAATAAACAGGCCTGAACGGGAACTAAAGAGCGCGAGCAGCAGACGATGAAATATTTACACGTGAAGCGCGCGGGGTCAGCGGGCCACGGCCTGTCAATCAAACTGGGGGGATTTCCGGCGGACCAAATAAGACGGAATAAATTATCGCGATAATAACCCAGAGGAGTGGGCGGGGTCAGAGGGCT
>NW_007577875.1:617156-647670 GCF_000690725.1 Stegastes partitus | reverse complement strand
AATAATAATAATAATAATAATAATAATAATAATAATAATAATAATAATGTGTTAACAGTGGAATCTGTTTTCTTTCTTATCATTAATGTTAATCTTTGCTCCCCTTCAATATCCACATAAACTGACAACATTTTAAGTCCTGCAGCAATAAAATCAAAGTAAAATTCTTAATAATATCCTGCTTCAGGTGCATCTTTCTGGAGACATCTGGGTTTTATGGTGAGAATGAATTCATTAGAACCGACCCAAACAGAGCAAAACTGCTTTAATTCTTTTTTAATTATTAAGTTTCCTACAGCATTTTAATTTAGTGCCTTTAACTGAGTGAATAAATGAGTGATATGAGCAGAATCGTGGTGAAGTAGATGCTAAAAGACTGCAGGAAGAGGATAAGGGTGAAGGAATGAGAGATAAGGGATAAAAGACTCAGAACTTTATTTAAAAAGTCACCAAGAGAATGAAAACAGTAAAGTTCTGACTCTCTGCTGCACATTAACGCCACATATTCCTATAAATGAAGGTCAAGGTTGCTTTTATTTGTCTTCCTAAATGATAAAGATGTTGTTTCCATTAACCGTAGATGTCCCTGAACTGCTTTACATTTATTTGTGATTATGTTTAATCTAATTCTGAATATGTGAGTTTGCTTCTTCTATAAGAGGCTTTTAAAAAAAATTCCTAAGATTCCTTTTAAGCGTCTCAAACTGAAAACCTCCAGACAGATGAACTCTGCGTCATGCTGTCAGTTGGTTTCGTGGCTCCGAGCTGAAGATGTTCAGACTCTGCTGCTGCTGCTGCTGTAACTCTGCCTGTTGAAACTCCAGCCCTGACTCACCGGCTCTGGCCACAGAAAAGAGCAGCAGTGTCGGTGACGGCTGCAGCAGGAAACCTGAGCGAGGCCCATTGTCCTGCCGGAGCCCTCCAGAGGGTCCCCAGCACCCGCTCATCAAATATACATCACATGGCCTCCGCCGGGACGCCGGCAGACAGGACGCTCCTCTGGGAAGGCGACACCGGACGGACGGACGGAGCGCAGGGAGTCCAGCTGGGGTGGGAGGAGATGGAGGCAGAGTTGCACCGTGAAGAGGGACGAGGAAGAGCACAGTTCAGACCTCATCACTCATCGCTTTACTGAGGTGAAATGACGCAGATGAAGGTGTCAGAGGCTGAACTTGAGCCAACAGTCAGGTGCAAAACGGTGCATTTATGTGGCCTTTAAATATAATCTCACTTTTATGAAGAGGAGTCACTTTGACATCTGTCCTCATTGTTCAGATCTGCTGCTCAAATTTTTTTACAAAAGCACATTTTAGTCAAACCAAACGTGCAGCACGGATAAAATAACACAGCGACCAAAGGACAAAACTAAAAGAATAAAAATGCAACACAGTAAGAGGTTAGATCAGGACGTCGAGCTCGACCTGAACCCAAATGTTCTTGTTTTATTTCATATTTCTCCTGCGTTTAAAAGCCAAATGCAAAAAGCACCGTCTGTGGAGACACTTGTACAAGTTAAATCACCAAAATGACTTGATTAGGTCTAAAGTAATGAGTTTTTTTTTTATTTTAAAGTCCCCGTAAATGTGCTTTTTTGTGATACCAGACTGGTTTAAAGGTTTGTAAAGTCAGAAAGGTAAACTGGGGGTGATGCAGATCGTTCTCCTCGAACCTCTCTGCATTTGCACCCAGTTATCTTTGACAGAAACCACTGCCCCCAGGATAGGGATGCTTCTACAAGGTAGACGTGTTAGACCCAAACTGTGCCTGGAAGTCCCTCCTGGCAGCATTCGGGTCTCTGCCGTTCACTTGCATCTAAAAGCAGAAGAACCTTGAGCCTGGAAACACTGCAGAGCGGAGCTGTCTCTGTGATTGAACTATGAGCTCCTCATCACCTCTTTCATGGACCTGCTCCTGAAAAGTAACTCACTGAGCCGATCCAGAATCCGTACACCTGCTGCACAGAGTGATGGACGTTAAGTGCTCAGTAGCTTCAGGTTCTGCCTCGTTTTCAGCTACCCAGAGAAGAACGGCTACGTTAGCAGGATGCAACTAAACTGCATTTTTAATTAGGTTTTGGAGAAAATGCAAGTTTTGTTTTTGAAATGAACTGAATTTGTGAGCACGTGCTGAAGTTTTGATTTCTGTCGTTCAGTTTTCTTTCGCTTTCTGGTTGGTTTTATCTACAAAAACTCAATTTTTTATAAAATATCACACTTTGTTGGACAATTTTACAACTTCAGGCACCAAAATGACGCGTTAACAAGAGAAAAGTCACGGTTTAGGATAAAATACGAAACTTTTGTACAAATATGTTTCTCTTCTTATACTGAAAATGCAGTTTAGTCGTGTAGGAATGTGATTTTATGGAAACAGGTTTGCAAAACAATGAATATGAAATGTACAACACTAATTTTAAATGGTTTTAAAACTATATTTGGTTAATTTGTGTGTGAATATATACAAGTGTGCAGCACGGCTTTAAAGTTTGGGCAAACATGTGACCTGAGGCTGCTTGCTAATTGGTTGCTTCAGATTTTTGGATTTTGCTGGCAGCGTAGAACCATTATTTATTATGTTTTTGGGGATTTAATACGACTAGAAGATCCCCAAAACTCAGCATTGACTCATCCTCAGCTGCTCATGTGTTGGAGCATCACATGCACGTTTCCAGAACAGATGGCAGCTTAAAGGTTTGCTTTAAAACACATGCAATGGAAGCATTTTGTTGAGGGAACAAGTCCAAACTTTCCCCGTTTGTTGACGCTGGTGTTTGTGCAGGACTCTAATATTCTACTCTGTTACTTATATTTAGCCTTCAGAGCTGCTTTTATGTTGCTGTTTGTCAGCAGAGTTCAGCTACAACCACTTCACAACAACACGGGGTTTGTGTGTTCGCTGCTGCTCAGGACTTTGTGCGCACCTACGCGAGCACATGTGTGTGCTGCATGTGCAGCTATGCATGGGCGGCTGCAGGATGGACTCTGAGGGGAATCAGACGTCCGGCGAAGCTTTCAGCGAGCAGAACATGGCCGCCACACGCTGTATTTCTGCCACATTTAGCAAATGGACACTGAAGTGCAGCCTTTCCGCCGACATCCACCGCCACAGTCCCTCCTCCTCTCCTCTCCTTCCTCTCTGCTCGCCCTCGTCCTCCTTTTTTTTTTTTTTTCCTCCCCCTCTCCGCCTCTTCCAGCTCTGAATTATTGATAGCGAGTAAAAATCTGACGTTGTAAACTTTGCGACCATTCACCAAATCGGCCTCCGCTTTCTCACCGAGGGGGCCCCGCCGAAGGGTAGGCGGTGTCTAACCACACACTTTTAATGTAATTGCCTGTAGGGTTCCTTGTAAATATTTCATTGTCTGCCAGTACAAATTAAAGACACGAGGCTGGAAGAAAAGGTTAGTAGGTTCGCTCGGGGGAGATGTTCTCCGCACTTTACCTTCACCTGCAGGTTCTCGCCTCCCTCGTTTGTTGGAGGAAGCAGCCCGAGACGTCGCGGTCGACTGTCCTTCTGCTTCGCTTAGCTTTGGGCGATGAGAGTAAAGACAACTAAGTCGTCCGTGTAGACGCTCAAGCTGTGCCGACTGACGGGAGACGATTTAATTTGCACGACCCGAAAACAAGGAGCATCTTAAAAGCAACGATCTCGAATTATATCTTGAATGTGTTTGAAAAGTATACGTACCAACAAGGGCTGCAAGGTGGCGCAGTTGGTTAGCATCGCTGCCTCGCAGCAAGAAGGTCGCCGGTTCACGTCCCGGTGGGGGCACCGGAATCTTTCTGCGTGGAGTTTGCATGTTCTCCCCGTGCAGCGTGGGTTCTCTCCGGGTTCTCCGGCTTCCTCCCACACAGTCCAAAAACATGTTGAGGTTAATTGGTGGTTCTAAATTGTCCGTAGGTGTGAATGTGAGTGTGCTTGGTTGTCTGTCTCTAAGTGTAGCCCTGTGATAGACTGGTTACCTGTCCAGGTGAACCTGCCTTCACCCTGAGTCAGCTGGGATAGACTCCAGCCCCCCATGACCCTACTGAGGATTTAGCGGTGTGTAGATAATGGATGGATGGATGGATGTACCGACAAACGCAGTATGCCCTAAGAAACTGTCGTACCGTCTTGTTGGCTGGTTTAGTCGGTTTTGAAAGTAAACAACAGCACGAGAAGTTAAAAATCACGGATGATTCCCCAAAGATGAACCTTTACCTGCACGTTGTTGCATAACTTTGCCGCTAAGGAGTGTTTCAGGGCTGGTCAGATTAGCAATGTCTGGGCTCCAGATATTTGGGCCCATTTAATGACAAATTTCTGAATAGTCAGTTCAAAATTGCTATCCGGATACCACCACAGTAACTGAATATTTGGATATTTGGGTTCAGCCCTGTGGTATTTCTGATGCTTTGGAACATCGAACTAGGAACCTTTTCAACAAACTTGCTGACTGACGGTGTTTCTGTTTGAATGCTCGCTCTGGTTTGGTCACGTTGGATGTATTCTCACTTATTCATGTAATTTCACTTAAATACATCCATTTCTCTCAGTCACAATGATAAGGTTAGCCTTAAAAGCTAAATTAAATGGGGTGGTTTTGAAGCTTAGCTGCACAGACATAATCTTTTCCTTTGCCTAAAGTTTCAACAGCATCCTTTTCATTTTAATATTCACATTCTTTCTAATTAAAGAAGTGTTTTTACACTTCTATCAGCAGCAGGCTGAGAATTCTACAGTTTTAATGCCGGACCAGAAGATCTTCATCTTTTTAAAACTTTTTTCAGGCAGTGTTTGTGTTTTTCTCAGCAGCTTCTTTGGAGCTCAACAACAGTCTGCGCTGATATCGCGTTTTAACTTCATTTGTTCTGTAAGAATCGTCTTTGCGTTTCGCTTCAGACCGAGCGTGTCGGCCGGAAAACCGGTGGTGCAGATTTCAAACTTTGAGAAGGGCGTGAAAAGCTAATTGCGAACTAGTTAAAGCCGCTCGGTTCAGCGTGTAGCGCCTGAAGGCAAGTGGACGGAAACACCTGTCAAATGGTTACCGGAGGAGCTTTCCATCCTCGCAGCTCATGTAAAGTCTTGTCTGCTCGCGCTCACGTACGCTGATGTTCGTTGGTGTTTGAGAAAGAAATGGTGATGACGCAGTAAACTCAGGTCAGACATTACAAAAGTGAAGTTTGCTTCCAGTGTTCGACACCAAATGTGGCTTCAGCAGAGCTTCCAGGTGATATCAAAGTCCTGCCTCAGAGTTTTCAGGAAGAGTTGGATCTCAGTGTTGGTCAGCCTGCAGCAGAACCTCCAGCAGAACTCTGTAGAACAGAGCCTCTCTGTACTCGAGGGTCTGTGAGTAAAAGATGCATGAAGGTGGTCCTGCAAGCTGACCGACCAGGACAGGATGTTGGAGTTGTTCTGTAGCAGAATGTCGGAAAATGGCCGGAGAACACTGGAGGCCTTTTTCAGGACGAGTCTCGCTGGAATGTTTTCTGTCCATTAGTTCACCAGCGTTCCCTCTCAGAGAGAACAGATGATGGTTCGTTATTGGGTTCTCCAGATTTTAGTTAGAAAGAGTACGATGATGTTTTTGTGATATTTTTCTATTTCCTGCTGTTTTATAGGTTTTGCATGTTTTGCTAAATTAAAAATCACAGGGAAAAAAATCAATCATTGGCACGTTAACGACTAAAACAAACCCTCAGAAAGGTCAAATTAATTAACAAATGAATAATCTTGTTTTAATATTTACTTTTTATTGTTGACAACGTTTGACTCTAAAAAAAAAACTATACCATTATCATTTAATAATTTGTAAAACTTCACAGATTTTCCCTGTTAAGTTAACTTACAGCCGATATTTAGCAAAAATCACAGAGAAAAGATAATAGTCTACATGTTGACTGCAAAAAACATAAATAACAAAACAAAACACTGCTGTGTGTAATTCTGCCATATAATTTTAGTTTTTTTTTTAGTTTTTTTTTGTGTAGTTGGACAGTTTCATTTTATTCCACCATCTCTTTCTGGCACCTTCATCTAGTCATCCAAATATACAATCGGCCACAACATTAAAACCACCCAGTAATAGTTTGTAGTTCCATGCATGCTGCAAAACAACTCTGATCCGTCGAGGCGCATCCAACAGATGCTCAACTGGGTGGAGTTCTGGGGAGTCTGGAGGCCGAGTCAACACCTTGAACTCTTTGTCGTGTTCCTCAAACTGTTCCAGTTCAGTTTTGCTGCCATGAAGGGGTGAATGTGGTCTATAACAACATCTAGAGAGGTTTTAAAGAAACATCCACATGAATGCAGGACCCAACGCTGCAGCTGAACATCGTCTAGAGCTTCACACAGCCTCCACCTGTTTGCCTTCTTCCCATAAGGCCTCCTGCTGCCGTCTCTTCAGTACATCCAGCTGTTGTTCTTCCACGGCGCCATGGTCCAGTTCTGATGGTTCCATTCCCACTGTAGGAGCTTCTGGTGGTGGACAGAAGGCAGCAGTTGGTGCTACAGCGGCTCTTCTGGGGTATCAGACCACAGAAGCCTGGTGCCGGTTCACCAGTTGGACCACTTTTGGTTAGAACTAGCCACTGCAGAAGACCTGCTGTTTTGGAGATGCACAGTCAGTTCACCATCACCGTGGCTCTTATCAAAGTCTCCCACATCCTTAAGTTGCCCATTTTCCTGCTTCCAACACACCAACTCCGAGAACCGATTGTTCACGTGCTGCCTGATGCTTCCCAACCACTGGCAGGTGCTTCTGTAACGAGACAGTCGATGTTGTTCACCTCATCCGTCACTGGTTTTACTGCTGCGGCGGGTCCATGCTGCCACGTCACTGGGACACAAACACAGTGATTTGGTTTCACTTTTCCACAAATCGTCTTTTGTTGTTGACACACAAACAAAGGCGAGATACCTACAACATTAACTCAAGAGTAGAAAAGTGAAAACCTGGCTGTAAGTGAAGGAAGCATTGGTTGGACGCTTTATTTTTAATTCTGGAGGAAACTGAACACACTGACGGTCATTTGTAACCAAATGGTCACGTTGGGTTCTTGGAAGTTTTCAAAATTGAGAAGATTCAGAAGAACAGCCAGAGTCTGGTTTCTTAGTCTTTGGAGGATTTTTGGGATCTCTAGAACACTCTTTGTAAAGATGATATATGTATTAGAGGTATACCAATCAAATTACACTGAAACGGTAGAGATATGTTTGACATGAACTCTTTTATGCAAAGTGTCAAACAACCAACTCTGGATGCAAAAATTGGGGGAATTTTGTGAGTTTTGGTCAATTTTTGGGGGCTAAAAGCTAAAATTTCATGCAGACTTTTCATTGTTTTTGACTCTCACCTGCATAAGTTTGAGTTCTTCTTTCATTATGAATATCTTGAATATCCCACATTGCATTTCTTCCACATCCTTTAGGGTCAGGGTTCTGCCAACGTGTTCAGCAGCTTCGTGTCATTCCCAAAATGACAAACAAATATTTCTGGTCGACTCATCAAAGCCTCTGAGCGAGCTTTGGCCTCCGACTCAGCCGTCCCTGGTTTTGCCGTGTTGTTTTCTAACCGTCGTGTCGTTTGCGACCGGTTTGGCCACAGCCGCTGCCCTTCTGCATCCCTTCATCACACACTTATTTTGTTATTCTGCTCCTTTCGTTCCAACCAGTGTTTCTCTCGCAAGGTTATTTCTTATTCACGGTTTGTGAATTTTTCATGGTTACACTTTTCATTATCTCCACCTCTTAACGTCTGTCTCTCATCTCGTCTTCTAATCTGCTGCTGTGTCCGTCCGAAACCTTGCAGCATGTTGAGTAGCAGAAGAAGAAGAAGAAGAAGAAGAAGAAAAAGCAAAGACTTGGGATGACAGAATGAAAGAAAGACAGATAGTAAATGAGACAGAGAAAGAGAGAAGACATATTTTGGATCAATAGATTAACTGAGTGCTCATGTATTATGCATCTGAGCCCTGCAGCACTTGCACATAAAGGGAATGTTGGGCAGGATTGGCGTGTAAAAGCTTTATAACCGCGGGCCTGTTTACTGAGCGTACGACGGGACCGCCGCCGCCGCCGCCATGCCCAACTGAACCCAGCCGAGCCAGAATCCACCGAATCCACACGGAAACACGACATCGGGGTCAACATGCCGGATTTTATATCAAAAGTGATTTTAAATTGCATTTCACCAAAATGCCAGTCGTGTCTAAGGACAGGTAACAGATGTGTTGTCTTGGACTTTTGTGGTTTTAATGGATGGAAACCGAACAGAAACTCTATCTGCACCGTACACGCTCTACCTTCTGCACCTCTTGTATTTATTTAGTGAAAATGCACATTTTTACATACAGGTGCACTTTGTGTGTCATTTTTGAGCCATTTTAAGCCATTTCTTTGTTCGCCATTGTGAAATATCCAGAAGTACAACATCAAGCTCCCTTTGAACGTTTTCATACATACACTGGTACACATGAACACTTTTCTATATTTTTCTACTTTTTATTTGCAAATCTACAATGACGAGTCTTAACTTTGATTTTTGGGGTAAAGAAGGACGGAAACAAAACAGAAAATGTGTTGAGAACAACCCAAACTAAAGAGAACAGATACTGCTGTTTGTACAAACTTTAAATAGTTCCCACAATGTTACATGTTAACAAAGGTAGAACGTTCTCAGTGCAACGTTCAGTCATTTTTCTTAACACTTATTTTTATATTTTATATTATTTTATTTATTTTAGATTTTATTGTATTTATTTTATATTATTTTATTTTTTATTTTATACATTGTTTTATTTAGATTTTATTTTTTTTAGTTCTTTTATTATATTATATTATATATTATTTTATTTATTTTATATTATTTTATTTTTTATTTTATATATTATTCCATTTATTCTATTTTATTTTTTTTTATTTTTATTTTTTTATTTTATTGATTTTATTAGATTTTATTTCTATTTTTTATTTTTCTTCTATTAAAACCGGATGCTGCAACAAACTACATTTCACTGCACATCATCTCGTGTGTAAATGTGTCCGTGACAAATAAAGGTTATTTTGAATCTTGAATCTTGAGTTTTCAGAACGTTGAGGCACAACAAACTACCAGGGTCAAACATTTTTGGAACATCTTTAGTTTTCCATCCTTTTTTAAGAAGAACTTTTTGGGATCTTCTCAGCTGTTCTCTGAGTAACATAAACAGCAAGTCTTCTCTCTCGGTTCTCCGTCAGCTCACCTGATGTCTCCCTCTGGAACGATGATCTCAACAACATCTGGCAGGTTCTCCTGCATGATGCAAGCTGATCTCAAACTCCTGCAGCTTGAACCTGCCATAAGAAGACTTTTAAACCATCTGTGAAGGATGAAGTTCACAGAGGAGGAACCTGATGTCAGAAAACATCTCTGCTCGTAACGTTTTTGAGATGCCTGAGGAGAAGAATCCAATACCGGAGCTGGAATCGTCCAAAGAGAATGAAATAAGTGACTTTACTCGACAGCTAAACGGTGAACTCTCACCTCTGTAAACGCAGCGTCAGGAGGTCGGTCGGTGTTCTCACCACCCTGCTGGTTCTCAAGTCTTTTCTGGAAAAAAAAAAAAAAAAAAAGGCGAACAATCCACAGAGGAGCAGGCATCAAACAGCTCAGCCCTCCGAGCTTCTCCCCAGAGGAAGCGCCGCGCTCATTTCCATACAAACAAAATCCTCAGCTCTCCTCTCGCCTGTACTACAAGAATAGAGAGCAGTCGAACAAAGGGAAAACAAGTAAACAAACAAAATGATGTATGAACATGTCACTGAGATGACGGGGAATTAGATTAGAGGAGTATGTATGGAAATTAAAATTAACCCCCCCTTTTTTTTCCTTGACTTACGTCTCTGGTGTTTGAGACTGAAGGGAGAAGCCAGAGAAGAGAAGCTATTTGAAGATCGGGGGAGTTTGTTTCCAGCCTGCTTCTAAATGTAGATTTGACAACAAGGAAATCATATTTAGACGGATACGAGGAACGACTGCAGAGACGAGAGGATCAGAAGGAAACTACACATCAAATGTTATTTTTTTAAAAACTCGCCACACGGGGAGAAAATTCTGCTTCTTTTTGCTGCTTTTTCTATTCTACAGTAAATTCCAGTGTTTGACCGGAGATGCTGAGGAAGACGAAGGACTGGAGAACGTGTTTGATGCATGTTATCGACCTGTTTGGCTTCAAATCCAAACACAAGTTGACACAATCACAATAGCGTTATCCAGTTATCCACATTTACCGAATCAGGAAACATCTACAGCTTTGCACCTTTTATATGAATTTACTGGAACAAGTGCACCAAATATACGATCTCTAAGTTGTCATAGATTCACTTGTACACACGATTTTTCTTCTTGATTTTTCTACTTGCACGTCTTCTACTGTACTTCCAAATGTCTGCTGCTTAATTCTGTTGTACGCTGCAACGACAAATGAGTTCTGTTCTCTTCAGTGATCTTCTGTCGGTGTTTCTCCGACTCCAGCTTGAACAAATGACTCGAGTTTTTGGAGCAGAAAAAGCGTTCATGAGCACGATGCGCCTGCAGAACGTCCCTCAAACAGACGCAAAGTTTCTTCTTTAACCGTAAAAAATATAAACGCAGCGTGCAAGTCTTTTTGCTCAGAGGAAGTTATAAACCCAGTTCCTGTGATTAGGTTAAGAACAGAAAGTCTGTTCATGTGGTGAGTCAGTCGACACCCTGGTTCGGTGTTGCTCAGATCAGACGGTGTAACTGAGGTCCTGTTTCTGTTTTCCTCTCATGGTCTTATTCGTTGACTAATTTCTCTTGTCGTTCAGTTTCTGTTTGAGTAAATACTGGTGAGCCGCCACTTTGGGTTCAGCAGTTGTTGCTGTTTTATGTTTTTGGTTCGATCAGTACCTTAGTGATTGGATTTCATTTTGGTTAACTTCTCGGTTAGGTTCTTCTGGCGTTTTTATTTTGTAGACTAGATCTTCCTTTTGCTTTTTCTTTAGCTTACGTCCTCCCTGAGTCAAGCCTCAACCTCACATGTCTCTAATCTCTAAGTTGTCATAGATTCACTTGGACACACGATTTGTCTTCTTGATTTTTCTACTTGCACGTCTTCTACCTTACTTCCAAATGTCTGTCTTCTTTTTGCTTTTTCTTTAGCTTACGTCCTCCCTGAGTCAAGCCTCAACCTCACGTGTCTCTAAAATAATAGTAAATACTATAAATACAAGAATTAATCTACTGGTTTCTTGGGACTCGGGGAAGACGTCCACCACCTTAAGTCCACCTTAAAATACTGATTTATTCAAATGACACGACAAACGATCTGCAACATGCTGAATGTCCAACATGCATCCACCAGCTTCACCCAGCCTTCCTGGAAGAGCAACATCGAAACCTCATTGACTCACATTGGAGTCTTTTCTTGGGATTTTCTTCCAGATGTGTTGAGAGAATCACGTGGCACAGGTTTGATCAGGCGAAGCTGCCGTCTGCATCGAAACTCGCCTGTTTTTCTCCCCTTAGATTTAAAATGTAATGTCCTTTATTTCTTCTTCTTTTTTTCCCTGCATGTTTCATAAAGTCACTGAGCAATAAGTCTGATCAGTGCTGTGGGTTGATGAAGACGGAGCGGGACTGACGGTTCTACAGGAATCACTAAATACAGCTGAGAAAACATTTCCAAGAGGAGACGGAGAGGAGAGACAGAAAACCGATGAGATTAACGTCGGAGCTCCTCTTCATTTAGTGAAGTATTGATAGTCATAGCCGGAGGCCGTTTGTGTTTATTCCCTACGATTTAGATCAGCTGCACTTTGGCAGATCGGACGGGTTCTGTACGTATGTAGAGGGAACATTCACTGTTCTCGGTTAGTTTCGAACAGAGTGGATGCACACATGTCTGAGTGAAATGATCCTGACATGTTGGTGAACTTATCAGTATTTTCTGTCACATGTGAGCTGTTTGTCCAGCCGGGGTTGGACTCCCTGCAGTTTG
The DNA here is from genome assembly GCF_000690725.1 of Stegastes partitus. Lineage (NCBI taxonomy): Eukaryota > Metazoa > Chordata > Actinopteri > Pomacentridae > Stegastes > Stegastes partitus. The sequence goes on along the minus strand of NW_007577875.1, from coordinate 635,692 downwards.
GTTCTTCCACGCATGCTGCAGCTTCGAGTCGGATTTGGGCCTGATTACTATAAAACATTAAATCTCAGTTAAAATTTCAGCGTTGCACTGATGCTGATTATAATCGGTAACGACGAGGTTCCCCTGAGCACTTCTCATCATCTGTCTTTTTGCTGAAACATCCTGACAACCATCACGTGGATCAGATCTGGTGCACAGATCCATACTTTGATGAATCCTGATGACTCTCCTCTGACTTTCCATCCAGCGCCACCGTCGGGTCGCAGTCGTCCAACACTCACCCAAATCGATGACATTCCTGTTGGTCTCAGTGGATTTTATCTTGATTATTATTATTATCATTACAATCATTCTGCTGTTGAGGAGAAACAAAAACTCTGGATGTTTGTGTTTCGTTAGCAGGATGAACACCGTCTCTGCAAAACAGTGAGGAGGAAGCTTGTTTCTGTGGAACAGTGCAGAACTTTATCAGTACAGTAGCTAACTGTCTGCAGAAACCAATGAAAGATGCTGATAAATCTGTTATGATAAAAGAGATAATTTGATAATCTGAAGCTCATTTGGCTTGAAACCGCTGTCGTCGTCTGTACTGACGAGCCTCCATCTATCACTGAATTCAACAATTTCCCTGAGGTTCCTCTAAAGGAATCAATAAAGTACTATCTATCTATCTATCTATCTATCTATCTATCTATCTATCTATCTATCTATCCATCTATCCATCTATCCATCTATCTGTCTATCTGTCTATCTATCTATCTATCTATCTATCCATCTATCCATCCATCCATCCATCCATCCATCCATCCATCCATCCATCTGAAAGGAGATCTGTAGACAACAGTATACGAGCTGAGAACTGCGCTCTGGATCTTACTTCTTTTGCTTCCTCCTGGTCCTTCATTGCTGCCAAAATTCTGGCTTTTTCATGCTTTGGAAAATCAAACCAGTAGGCAAAGAACTACGGAGCCTGTCTGGTGACATCGCTAAGAAATAAAAATAACTTGTTCCCACGCATTAGTAAATCGTGGCCACAAGTTATTAATGTGTGGGAATGGCATAGTTATCACACCATGTTTCATCGCAAGGGATCGCAGGATATCGGTGGAGTTCATTCCAAGGTTAAAATAAAATGAAATCAAATCAAAATGCTCCATGTTTCATGCAAGTCTGCCCGTTGTCCTTAATCCACAGCTGGTATGACCGCACTGAGAAATTTGCTCCACAACTTCTCTTGTTTCTTCATATTAGTAATGCGAGGCCACAATTTAACGATGTCATTCCCACGCATTAATAACTCGTGGCCACGATTTACTCCTGCGTGGGAACGAGTTACTTTTATTTCTTATCGATGTCACCAGACGGGCTCCATAAAGAACTGAGCTAGTTCTTTGCAGATATTCGCAGGAAAAATGAAGTAGGCCTGCCTTACTGCACGATCCAAATCAGGAGCAAAACCAAGTCCAGAAAGACGTTCCACCGTATCTCCCAACGAACGACTGGCTCCTCTGTTTAGTGAGTTTCATTTTCCTCTTTGGCCTCGTCCACACGTAGCAGGTGTCTCACAAGATATGTTTCTACGATGTTTCCTGTCATCCACACGAAAACGCAGATTTAAAAATGATTCCTTCAAAAACCTCCGACCAAAGTGAATGTCTGCGAATCCTCCATTTATGTGTCTGTGTGTGGAAACGTCACAAAACATGTTCTTTACGTCACACATGCGACCTGTGTTTACATTTGGAAACAGCGTGGACGCCTCAGACCTGTGTTGTCTCTGGTCCAGGCTCAGATACCGCTCCATGTACAAGAACACAGGAGAAGGACGGTGCTGAGGATGGGTATTTTCTGCCACCTCGCCACGCCACGTCCGAGGCATGTGCAGCTGGTAAGAGAACTTTGAGACAGAGGGATGGCGATACAATTTCCGTATGTCTCGGTCGTCGCTCCTGTCGTCAGAGTTATTACATCCTAGTAATGAATGTGCTAATATGAATGTGCTGAACAACACACTGATGCGGTTAGGTGTCGAGGAATTCTTTTTCTAAAAACGAGGTGGTGTGTACGTTAGTTTGTTCTAGATGAAGGGGGCAGGATATTCGGTTTTACAAAAACCCTGCTACATGTGGACAAGACCTTAGTTTCTCATATTCGTATGCATAGATGTCTCCTTCGGTTCAAAAGATTTCCTCGTAGGTTTAGATGACGAGAGGTGCTGGTGAAGCGTGGCTACCGGTGAGGGTTTGGCGTTTTGCTTTGGCTCGGTTAAAATTCAAGCCAAACACGGATTATAACTCGGCCTTACCTCGGCGTAGATTTTAGGAACGGAAGGCCGAGATTTGAACCCAGAACTCTCACATTGTTCGGCTCATTCAAAGACACGTGAATGAGCGGGTGAATGTACTGTATACGCGAGGGGGGCGTTCAGGTCTCACATATACCTCAGGGCTCCAGCTGGTGCCGGACGGCGGCGGTCTTTGTGTCCCTCACCTCCCCCCTCCGCCGTGACTCCCCCCGTCTAACAGGATTAGAGGAGGGAAGGTGCTCGCTCGGCAGACCTCAGGACGCACGAGCAAAACAGAAAGAAACGGAGGTTTTTATGTGCGTCTTTGTGGGAAAATGTCGTCTCTGGTGTACGTGGCTCCGATGGACCCCGAAAGCTTTGAGGCGACCTCCCCAAGGGACCGGAGACACGACTGGGACTCCGTGTGTCTGATCACTGAATAAACAGCGTGTTGGTTTCTACGCTGATGATGCAACACATTTTTAAACAAGTTATTTCATCTCAAATCGTCGGGTTTTCTTCTGCTCGATCATCTCTGATTTACTTGAAACTTTTTTTTTAAAATGATAGATTCTAGATATTTCAACTTTAAGCTGTGAAACTGTAGATTTTAAGAGTTATATTTTGAGAATTATTTTTTAAAACTCCAGGCTCAACAAACATTCAACGAAAATAACTTCTTCATTTTTGTGACCAAAGATTGAATATTTCAAAGTATTCTGTGTTTTGTTTTGTCTCATTGTGACCTGCAGCCACACAGAAAACATCACGAGTTGACGTCTGCATTTTCTTTTCTTTAAATATATTTTTACATGTGCTCAAAGATGGGATCTAGCTTTTTAATTTTACATTTTTAAAATTACTTAATTCAGTTATTGTTTTTAAATAAATTTTTTTGGGTCATATTTCATTTGCTTGTTCTCATTGTGGAAACGTCTTATAGAAGAACGTTCCATATTGTGTTCCCTCAAGAACGAGGCTAAATGTTCCACCTTTAATATGTCACAGTGCAGGAACCTCATAAAACATTCTGTATTAAAAACGTTGTCATCTGAGGCCTCGGTAGCGTCTGGAAAACACTTTGTGAATCTCTGAGAACGCTCTTCCTTTGTTATCTTAGAACATTGTGTGAATGTTTCGTAAAAGATGGTTCCGTAATGGGTTCCTCAACAACATCCCCAGAACATTGCAGGCAGAATGTTCCACCTTCGTTGATATAACGCTGTCTGGAATGAGGCCTCGGTAACATCTGGAAGAGTTTTTTTTAAATGTTAAATGTTCTTCCTTCTGTTATCATGGAACACTTTGAGGATGTTTCATAAAAGAACGTTCCATAATGTGTTCCCTAAACAACATCCCCAGAACATTGCAGGTAGAATATTCCAACTCTGTTCATATATCTGGTCACAGGAACGTCTTGATGCCTCGATAACATCTGGAAGACGTGTTTTGAATGTTGGTTTGAGAACGTTCTTCCTTCTGTTATCATGGAACACTGTGAAGGTTTTTTGTGAAAGAACGTTCCATAATGTGTTCCCTAAACAACATCCTAAGAACGTCGCAGGCAGAACGTTCCAACTACGTTGATATATCACGTTACAGGAATGTCTTGTTGCCTCGATAACATCTGGAAGACGTTTTTTGAGTGTTGGTTCGAGAACGTTCCCACTTTGTCATCATAGAACGTAATCTGTGTTCCTCACAGCATCCTCTGAACGTTGTAATCAAAACATTATATAAACGTTCTTCCTTAAAACGTTCTGTGAGCACTCAAAGAAGCCATTAGAACTTGTAGGTAATGTTATCTAATGTTGTGGGAACGTTCTCTGCGAGTGTCAGCATCCATATTTCAGAATTCGACTCTTTCTTTCTAAAAAAAGGAAAACCAGAACCACAAATCAGAAGTAAAGTGATGACCCCAGATCAGCAAAGATGTCAGCGGTTCTGCCTTTAACTCCTAACTCACCGGTTCCTCGAGCGTTTGATTTGAACATTTTCTCCAAAAACACGATCAGAACTTGGCAGAACTTCGCCTTCTCGTCGGATCAACAGACGTTTGCGGAGGAACCCGGTTAATGACGCGCACCTGGTTCTGCCTCCCGCCTTCCGAGGCCTACCTGCCTCTGCAGGGCGCACCGGGACGACCGGCGCTCTCATTACAGCTACAATGAAATAATTATGAATGGCGCGCCGAGACCTCATCACAAGAATATCTATTGTATTATTTATTCAGCCGGTCCCCTGGTTCAGGGGGAGAGAACACATATAAACTTCCAGGCTCGCTCCTCTCCTCCTCACTCAGCCTCCTATTTGTGCTCAAAGCAGAGGCAGCCGCTCGCTCGCACTCCTCCTTTCATTCTTTGTGTTTTTTTTTCCCTCCATATTCCTGCACAGGGAGCATCCAGCAGGGCCCTGAGGCCTTAACCGGCTGCAGCCTGTGGATGCGCTACACTCATCTTTTATTTTTCTTTTTGCTTGTTTTTTTAATGCTTTTTTTTTTTTCACTCTGTTTGTTGTTCAGCTGGAGAAACTTACCAAAAGGACTACAACACAAGAAGTAACTGGGATGCTCGCTCAGTGTTCATGCACCATACAAAGGACATTTATTAGCCTTTTTTTTTTTTTTTGGTGGAACTTTCTGCACAGAAGAAGGAGATAAAACAAAGAGCTCAAGTTGCACATCGCCGCGGACGACGACGACGACGACGCTGCACAATGGGCCTCATTGAGGAGCAGCAGGGGACGAGGAGGTGGTGCAAAGCATGATGGATAATGGAGAGGGAGAGGAGGGAGAGGCAGCGCAGCCGTGGCTGCCGTGACAGCTGCATCACGGGGCATCCGGAGGGAGGCGTCGCCCCGGGCCACAACAGGTGAGCGACGCTGCCGTCCGGCCGGCTGCTCGGCTGATGACGGCGCTCGGTGAAGAATCCTCCAACTAGCGAGGAGTTTAAATAAACAAGGAAGAGAAACGACGGTGCAGGAAATAAAGTCATAAAGGTTTTAGCGATGAGAAGCTGCACTCTGTTACCATGGCAACGGTTTGTCGGCGATGCTAGCAACACAAATTACTGCTTTTGACCTCTTTTGGGAAAGTTCTCCCCATAAATGAATGAAGCTGCACCGTAGCATACCGTCAGCTGTGATTTACATCAACATTTAATGACTTTAGAACTGATTTCAGCACGTTTACACTTTAATTCTGTAACTGGAGTAAAAATCTAAGAACAGCAGCTTTAGTTTTGTGTCTCGTTTTTGTTTTTGTGTCCTGTTTGGTCATTGTGTGGCCTGTCAGTGTCGTTTTGTGTCCTTTGTTTCTCACTGATGTGGCTTCTCGTCTCTTTAAGACAATTTTGTCTCATTTCTTTTGTATTTGTGTTGTTTTGTCTCTTGTTTTTCTCGTTTGTGTCATTTTTATGTCTGATTTGTGTTTAGTTTGAATCTTTTTGTGTCTCATTTGTGTTGTTTTAAGTCTTATTTGTGCCATTTTGGGTATTATTATTATTATTATTTAGGCTGTTAGTGTTTCTTTAAGACAGTTTTGTGTCTTTTCTGCCGCTTTGTGTTGTTTTATATCTGGTTTTTGTTGTTTGTGTTTCGTTTCTGTGGTTTCATGTCTGGTTTGTGTTTAGTTTGGGTGATTTTGTGTCTCATTTGTGTTGATTTAAGACTTATTTGTATTCTTTGGGACAGTTTTGTCTCTTGTCTGTCGTTTTGTGTTGTTTTGTTTCTTGTTTGTGTCATTTTTATGTGTGATTTGTTGTGGTTGCATCTTTTTGTGCCTCATTTGTGTTATTTTAAGTCCTATTCATGTAATTTTGTGTATTATTATTGATTCCTGTTTCTTTGGGACAGTTTTGTCGTATTTCTGTCTCTGTGTGTTGTCTCCTGTTTGTGTGCTGTTTTTTTGTTGCTTGAATCGTTTTTATCTCTTGTGTCTTGTGTCGTTTGTACGTTGTGTTCGCTTTATTTTGTGTCTAGATATTTCTGTTTGTGTCTCTTTGGGATACTTTTCTCTCCCTTTCTGTTGTTTTTGTGTCTCATTTTTCGTTCACGTCTTGCCTGTGGCGTCTTATTTTTGCCGTTTTGTGTCCGTTTATCTCTGCTGACACATCATTTATTACAGCAGCCTGCAGTTAACGAGTGTTTTTAACTTGAAAACAGATCAGATTTTCTAGTTTTTAACTATATTTTATAGAAACAGCACACTGGTGTTGGACTTTGGCTGCATCTTCACAGTAACGTATCCAGTGAATGAGTGGAGCCGCTAACGGAGCGATCTCTCTCTGGTATATTATCTTCCATCAGTGTCTCTTTAAACGATCCCCGGCCTCCGTCCTGTCGGCTGATTGGCTGCTGGACTCTGTTAAACCGGATCTCCTTTCACCTCTCACAGAGCTGCCACACTGACTCGTCTGACAGCATGAACTCAGGCAGAGAGACTGAGGAGCGTCTGGGATTCGCTCATTTATTCAGAATTTACTGTCAGATTTCAGACCTAAAACTAAAGTGAAGCTTTGCGTTGACACGGCGTCCAGTGTGGCGACTCTGACTGTTTCAAATCATGATCTTTATTTACTTTTGTCTCGTTTCTGTCATTTAGTGGCTCGTTAGTGTCGTTCTGTGTCGTGTTTTTGTCGTTTTGTGCCTCAGTTTGTGTTGTTTTGTGTCTGGTTTGTGTTTTGTGTCTTGTGAAAGGTTTTAAATCTTGTTTTGTTTTTCATTTCAGTTGCTTTTGTCATTTTGTGTCTCATTTGTGTTTTTGTGTCTTGTTTTTGTAGTTTTGTTTCTCATTTTAGTTTTGTTTCTGTCTAGTTTTTGTAATTTAGTGTCTCAGGAGTGGTTTTAAAATTTTTGTTTTGTCGTTTTGTGTCTCATTTTTGTTGGTTTCCTGTGTGTCATTTTTGTCATTTTGTCTCAAAGGGGTTGTTTTAAGTCTTGTTTTTGTCATTTTTGTGTCTCAGTTTGTGTCTTGTTTTGTCAATTTGTGGCTCTTTAGTGTTGTGTTGTGTCTCGGTTTTGTGTGTGGTTTGTGGTTTGTATCTCGTGTGTGTTTTGGGTTTTTGTTTTAGTCACTTTATGTATCATTTTTGTTGGTTTTCTGTCTTGTTTTTGTCATTTTGTCTCATTTGAGTTGTTTTGTGTTTTGGTTTGTGTCTTGTTTTGTCATTTGGAGGCTTGTTTGTATTGTTTTGTGTCTGTTTTGTGTATTTTTATGTCTCATTTGGGTTGTTTTGTGTGTTTCTGTTGAGTTTTTCTCATTTATGTTGCTTCATGTGTCTTTGGGACACTTGTCTTCCTTCTATCGTTGTGTGTCCGTGTTGCTTTGTGCGTCCTGCTTTTGAGACTGTAGAAACAAAACGTACACGTTCTTAAACATGTATAAAACATGGTTGCATGACATGATATTCAACCTACTTGGTTCCTTTTGCACATGACAAATGTTGTCACCAAACCTGGACTGAACATCGTCACAGACATGAATGCAAACCTTCAGTCTGCAGTTATTTTTGGAATTAATAATCATCTCAGCAGGATGCTTCCAACTTCAGAAGAAGTCAGACTCCATATTTTCAGCAGCTTTACTCGAGCTGCTGATTTTAGGATTGATTTTAAAATCTCACTAATTACTTTGAAAGCACATCGTGGCCCGGCCTCACACTGTATCTGAATTACTCGCCTTCATCGTCCAGTTTTACGTCTGATTTGCTGCCGTTTGTTCCACCATCAAGCTTCAGGAGTAAAACTCAACTTTAGATCAGGATAAACGACTTTGTCACATCCATCGATCCAAAGGTTTTAAATATATTTCCATTTAAACCTGTCAATGCTGTGTGTGTGCGTATGATGTGTGTGCACAGGTGGAAGTGTATCTGCACATGTTTAGACAAGTTTTTAATAATTATTTATTCCATTTGCATCATTTTGGTTTCACTACCTGACCAGATGTTTTCCACCCAGTCACCTGGTTCACTTTGTTTGTCTCTTCAGCACACTTTGCAATCACTAGTTTATTATTACATTATTATATCTTTATGTCTTATTGCATTTCTTATGTTGTTTCATTTTATTTTTTCTGAGCAACATCTGGCAAAAGAATGTCCTTAAGTAATGAAATAATAAAATGAAGTAGGAAAAACAACCCCCCCCCCCAAAAAAAACAACTAAAGAATAATAATTAATAATTAATACATTTTTTTCTTGATTCAAAAGTAAAGAAATAAAAGGAAAAAATAAAATATTAAATAATATTATGAAATAATTAAATAAAAACAACAGTAACAAAAATAAAAGAGTAACAAGAATTTTTAAAAAAATTAATAACTTTTTAAAAATTTTAAACAAAAAAATTGAAGAAATAAAAACAACATAACAATATACATAAAAAGAATAGTAAAAAAATAATTAAAAAAAATAAATTAAAATAATAAAAGAAAAAAATTAAAGAAATAAAACAATAAAATAATTTATTGAATGATAATATAAAATAATAGTAAATAATTAAATAAAACTAAATAATTAAAAAGAATAAAAGCGTAACAATAATTTCCTTTGGTAAAAAAGGCCAATAAAATTTCAGCTTATCTTCTGATAAATGCATCAAAAAGCAAAAAGATGAAGGAACATTACTCCCTTCTTCCCTTCTTACCTCTACTTATTTCTTGCTGTGTATTTGTTGTATTGTGTGATTCTAGTATTAAGACATTAAACAACTCTAACCAGGCTCAGTTGTTCCTGCTCTTATTTTCTAGCAGTCTTTCTCCATGCAGAGTGCTTCAGTGATTCGCTGAGTGAAAGTTAAAACCCCAGCAGCAGCAGCAGCAGCAGCAGCTCTTCAGGAATGAAACTGACATGTTGGTCAGCGCATTCTTACTGTGAACCAAAAAAACCTCCCCGTTAATATTTGTCTTCTCTGTTTCTCGCTCTGATGCCTTTTCTCTGCCTGTTAGAAAGCAGCGCTGCTTGTTGTGCTCTGCCGAGACAGTTTGGGTGCTGCTCGCTGGGACGCAGTGAGCGCGCTCCATCAATAATGCAGAATGTTTCCGTGGTAACTGCCTGGCAACCGCATCCTGTATGGGAGAGAGAGAGAGAGAGAGAGAGAATGAATGAGAGAGAGTCTGAGAAACATGAGAGGAGGGAGAGACAAATGGGTGAGAGGAGGAGGAGGAGGAGGAGGTTTAGGGAGGAAAAAATAGATAAAGACATGAGGAGTGATGAGGAGAGGAAGGAAAAGATGAATGAAGGCGAGTGGATGAAGTCTAGAAGAGACGGAGGCAGAGAGGAAGTCCTGTGTTTCCTGTAATCTACCTGTATAGCAGTGAACGAGCAGCAAACAGGTACACGGTGTGTTTGGATGCACCATCTGGAGAACGTCCGTCTGTTTTCCGCAGTATTCTGAACACACAACATCTGCACTGTGCAGCAGCAGCAGCAGCAGCAGCAGCAGCAGCAGCTTGTTTTGTGCCTCCTCAGGTCTCGTCTCTTCACTGCAGTGTTTCTGATGGACGATTTCCTTTTAGGCTCACGTAAAGCAACGATGGAAAGATGAGAAATCTCAGATGTAGTCTTGACAGTAGAACTAAACAGCTGCTTTGTTTGCATGACAGAATAAAATGCTCTGCACGCTAATAGAGGCAAGAGATCAAGTGTACGTTTATATAGTCACAATCAGACTTTTTGCTCCTGTTTTGGGTCAAATTTGACCCGTTTTGACATTTGACAGCAGTAAGAATACCCTCAGCGTCATTCTTTATGCCTGAAGTTTTTGCCTAAAGTGACCCAAAATACACAAAAATTCAAAAAATGTTCATACTCTGAGGCTGTTTGGGGTCAAATGTGATCCATATATTCATTAAGATGGATTTTAGATCCACCAGTCGGGGTTTATTTACCTTTATTAGCGTGACATCGACTTTCAGACGTTCCAAATAGATCTGTGGTTTCAAATTTGGCATAGACGCTTAATATGAAGGAATCCTTCACAGTAAAGGCAGAAAATATGAGCTGCATGTAAGAGTTAAAGGGACTTATTGACACCACTTTGCTGATTTAGAAAGCTGACTTAAGTTATTTAGTTTTGTTAGGTTGACATAATAATGCTGAAAATTGCAATAACTTAATATCGTGTGTAGTTTAAAGTCAAATTTCTGCGTCAGTTCAAATTCCAGCTGAGGCAACTTAATGAAATTGTCTTCATTATTTATTACAGGAGTTCCGTCCTCTATCGTAACATGCTGGGACACGTTTAGACAGTTTAAACTAAATATACGGTTGATTGTAGAGGAAAAGTTCATTCCTCCGTCGGTTGAACTTCATGAAAAGTCGTCTAAACTCAAAAAGATTGATGCAAACAGGTAACAATCGCTAGAATCCATTCTTGTTTTGAAGCGCTATGAGATGACTATAATATGCGCTATACAAAGAAAATTGAATTGAATTGAATTCCACTGATTTTGTGTAAATATGGACACAGATTGAAGGAGGCAGTGAAGCTTTTGGGTGAGTTTTTGTCAACCTTAGAACCTCTTCATTAGATATTAGAGGCATAAAGCTTAAACCTGTAATCAGATCCTCATTTTTATTTGACTTTTCATTTCCTTTTTTAAGTCTCTTTTATTCCTTTCCATAATGTTTCTACCTTTTTTTTGTTGGTTTTACACGTCACACTGTCTTTTTATTTCGTCTGAACTCTGAAATTTTTGTCTCCATTTTTCCGCCTTTTTAATGATAAAATATGGATTTTTATTGTGTTGACATATGACAGTTGTGCACTCTGCTTGTGTTGTGTTACAGTCTGACACTCTGGGCGTCCATCCGGCGGTCAGTTAGAGGTTCTCTTGCTGCATTTAAAACATTCATCACCGCCCTCCTCCCCTGATTTGTACCAGTGAATTATTAAACCCTTACCTATTTTTCAATTATTCAAATAGTTGTTCTTTCCCTTTTTTTCCTTCTTCTTTCATTTGATTAATCCGGGTTTACAAGCCGATCCGAGCGTTGGTTCTAGAGTCTCCCAACAGTCCTCTAGAACATTATTTAAAGCTCTAAAGTAGAACTTGTCTTATGAGACCTTTAAACTTCTCTAGATCAAGTTTTCAATTCAGGTTTAAGCAACAGTTCCTGGTTCTGGGGTTTAAATGAGATCAAATATGTTCTAATCATTGTTTCAATCAAATATTTACAAAACGTTTCAACATTATTTTTTATTTAATACGTTAATATCATGTTTTAATGCCAGCGTTCAGAGGACGATGTCAGGAGCACAGATTATGTTCCGTGATGAGACAGAAGGAACGTTCTCAAACCAACATTAAAGAAGCAATTTACAAACGTTATCGAGGCCTCAGATGTTTTCTATAAAAGGTTCCTGTACAGCGATATAGTAAGAATGTTTTATAACGTTCCTGTAACGTAATATATTAAAGGTAGAACGTTTTGCCTTTTTGTTGACAGAACATACAAAACGTTCTTCTTTAAGACGTTTACAGAATGAAAATAAAGAAAACATGTTCTCTACAATATATTCCAAAAAAAGTTTTTAACACCTTCGATGGTGTTTTTGTGAGATGTTCCTACACTACAATATATCAACAAAGGTGGAACATTCTGGCTGCAACGTTCTGAGGCTGTTTTGGGAACACATTATCGAACGTTCTTCTACGTTGTTCTCCAGATGCTATCAAGACCTCAGATCACAGAACGTTCTTTATGAGATGTTTTCTGGCTGTTATGTTCTAAAGATGTTTTTGAGGGAACACATTATACAACCTATGAAACGTTTCCACAATGTTCCACAATGTTAAATGATAACATAGGAAGAAGGTTCTCAGTGCGACATTTAGTTTTGAGAACCTTAGGGCATAACGGTCCAACAATGTCATCACCAAATGTTTTTAGAACATCTTTGGTTATCCTACCTTTAAGAAGAACAAACTGGGAACTAAAAGAGAACTTCCTGCTGAAAACATGAGTAGAAATTTGCAGAACTTTCTCAAGACATATTTGAAATGTTGTTGAGGAACACATTATAGAACATTCTTCTTTACAACCTTCTCACAGTGTTCCATGATGACAAAGGAGGAACGCTGTCGACCCAACATCTAAAAAAAAAAAGTTCTTCCGCTGTTATCAGGGCGTCAAATGACAGAATGTATTTTGTACAGAAAGTTCTACATGGTTCCTGTAATGGAATGGATATTAAAGGTGGAACATTTTGTCTAATGTTGAAGGAACATATTATAAGACGTTTCCACAATAACAACATAGGAAGGATGTTCTCAACGCAGCATTCGAAAAACATTCTCAAGACCTCAGATGATAGGACCTTCTTTATGAGATGTTCCTGTACTGTGATGTAGTAAAGGTGGAACGTTCTGCCTGCAATGTTCTGAGAATGTTTTTGGAGATGTTGTTAAGGAACATAAAATAAGACGTTCTTCTATGAAATATTTTATAAATGTTACATAAAGAACGTTCTATCATCTGAGGCCTTGAGAAGATCTTGTCAATGCTTTTTGAACGTTGCATTGAGAACATTTTGTCGAACGACGTTCTGTAATGTGTTCCCTCAACAAAAAGACAAAATGTTCTACCTTTAAAATATCATGTTACAGGAACGTTATATAACATTCAACAATGTTCAAAAATGTTTTTAAAATGTTCGCAAGCCGTGAGATGATAGGACGTTCTTTACAAGACGTTCTTGTGCCGCAATATGTTAACAAAGGTGGAACGTTCTGCCTGCCATATTCTAAGGATGTTTTAGGGATGTTTTTGAGGAACATAATATAGAACATTCTGTTTTGTTAAATGTTACATCAAGAATGTTCTGTCATTTGAGACCTTGAGAACATCTTGGCAATGCTTTTTGAACGTTGCATTGAGAACATGTTGTTGAAGGACGTTCCGTAATGTGTTCCCTCAACAATAAGGCAAAATGTTCTACCTTTAAAATATCACGTTACAGGAACATTATATAACATTCAATAACGTTCAAAACATTTTTTCAAGATGTTCTCAAGACCTCAGGTGACAGCACGTTCTTTACGAGAGGTTCCTTTGCTGTGATATATCAATAAAGGTGGAACGTTCTGCGGGGTTCATACGACAGCTTTAACTGAATCATTGCGGTAAACGTCTCTTTTGGCTGCTTCGTGTTGCGACGGGAGACTTTGGTTCCTTATTGGCAACCACAGTTCTCAAAAAAACCCTCCCCAAACGGAACGTTCTTTATTTTCCCCTCTCTTCAGACTTTCTGTCTGTGTGGTGGGACGTTCCAGCCAGACGAGGGATCCCTTCCTCCCCTTTCTCGCTTCCTCTAAAACACGATTAATAGTTGATGGCGCGATGATAGCCGTCCCTTGTGCGCCGGCGTTGGGTTGGATGCCGGAAGCCGCGGGGAGGTGTCGCGTCTTTGTGCGTCTTCATGGGGTTCTCCGCAACTTTGTCGGGGTGATTAGGGCCACGTGTTATTGATTGGCAGGCCGCTCGAAGTGCAACATCATCATAAATAATTCTCCTGCCTTCCAGAATAAACTATCACCTTTGTTGGCCGCCCTGACGGTCTCCCATTGAAGAGCGGATGCATTTTTTATGTTTTTACTTGACCTTAATTTAAGCTGTACAAGAGCGATTTCTTATTTACGAGGTCTGGAGGAAATCAACAGATGTGCAAACCATTTACGGCACTCGGCACACACGTGTATGCATTTTCTGAGAAACATCTCTATGTTCTGTAATGTTAGTGGCACATACTGAACATATCCAGTGTGTCTGTTTTCTGATTTGCAGTCTGGATCTCCCACCAAGACACTGGATGGATCCTCCAGCTGGACCTCCTGTTCTAAAAACATTCTGAGTAATGTTTTTAGTCCCTAGAATGTTCTTTAACGACAATGTTAGACAATAATACACCAATATTCTTAAAATGTTTTCCAAATATTGCATTGAGAACGTTCTCCCTTTGTTATCAGCTTTGGGTAACGTTGCAGAAATGTTTAATAAAGATTTTATGTGTTTCCTCCGCAGGCAAAACCTTCGATAATTTATCACAATACAGAAACGTTTTGCAAAAGTCGTCCCCCAAACGTTCTCCAAATGTTGCAGTTTAATGTCGTGGTTGACTTTTAACCTCGTCAGAACATTATTGAAAATGATAAATATCCATGAATGTTCTTCACTGAAACGTTTTCTGTAAAACGTTTTCAGAACTTGTAGGTAACGTCAGTCAGCGTAGTGGGAATGTTTCTATCTAAAAAGCCACCACGATTTGCAAAAGAACTGTTTGATTTTCAATGAATTCTGCTTCATGTGTTCTTAAAAATATTTTTCCACGTTATATTGTGATTTTAGATATGCAAGTAATTTTTTTTTGCATCCTGTATATTCATTTTTACTTTATAGATTTTACAACGTCTTTGCCACCTGCATATCCTTTGTACTGCATATTACACATCGCTCAAAGTCTTCAGTACATTTTAGTGCTTTTGAGAATAATTTTGTGCCAGAAATGCTTTTAATTCAGAGCCAGATGTTGGTTCTTGACTCTTCTTGTCACTGCTATAACAAAGTAATCTCCAACAAGATATCCAATCTAATCTCTAAAGAGACAAACGTAAAATCTCAATAAAAAATGAGCAAATAACGACTTAATCAGGAATACAGTGGTGTTGGGATGAGCTTTAAGTGTCTTCTTAAACACAACATGTGTACAGATTTGACAAATGTTTGGTCTGTTTGGTGTTTGGCGTCTCTATTGAGTCGTGGTTCTCCCGTTCGGCAGCCACGAGACGACGGCTTCCCACGAGAGAGTATAAATATTTAAAGTTAATGTTGTTTTCATTGGTGTGTCACCATCTGTGAAGTCAGATGTTCAGGAATGACGAGTGTTTCAGGGGAAGGAATTTGTTCACTACACCTTAATAAAAAATAAAAATAAATTTGTTTTTACAGGCTTCTTCCAAATCTATCAAGTGTTTGTGAAGCAGGTGAGAAGAAGAAGATGAAGGTCATTCGTGCTCTCGTTCTGACATTTGTGCCGATTAAATTAGAATCCCGTCACACGAAAGTTCACCGAAAGGAACGAAGCATGAAGGGAAACGTGAACGTTCCCACAACATTGGATAACATAACCTACAAGTTCTAATAAGTCTTTTTTTTTCTTCTTCCTTGAAACGTTCCCCTAATGCAATACATAATAACAAAGGTGGAACATTCAGCCTGCAATGTTCTGGGGATGTTTGGGGATGTTGTTGAGGAAACACACCATTCTTCTATAAAACATTCTCACAATGTTCTATGATAACAAAAGGAGAACGATCTCAAAAAAATGTTTTCCAGATGTTACCGAGGCCTCCGATGACAGAACGTTCCCGTCCGGCGATGTCTATCAACAGAAGTGGAACATTTTGGCTGCGATGTTCTGAGGATGATTTGAGGGAACACGTTATAGAATCTAGAAAACGTTCCTACAATGTTCCACAGTGTTACACGATAACGAAAGAGCGGCGCAACGTTCAGGTTTGAGAACGTCGGGGCTTAACGGTCTAACAATGTTATCACCGAACACCTTTAAGAACTTCTTTATTGATTCAAGCTTTGAGAAGAACTTTCTGGGAACGTAAAGAAAACTTCCTGCTGCAAATATGACGAGAACTTCACAGAACTTTCTCAGAACGCTTTAGGAACAAACCTTGGACTAAATAAGTTATTCTTCATGCCATTTTATTAATTTTATTTTCATTATTCTGCTCTTTTAGTGTTGTTCTCCCCCCAAACATACATTCCACATAACATTTGTGATATTTTATCTTTATTTTACTTTTTGTTTTGTTTTGTTTTGGTTCCTTGTTGCTCTTTTTCAGCCAACCAATCGTATCAGATGGGGAGAAGCTTCAAGAGAGGCTCATATTTTAACCCAAACTGTGATATTTTCCTGAACTAAACCAAGTAATTTTGGTGCCTGAACCTAACCAAGCTTCTAACCGGTTATCACTGTGAAAGTGTCAAACAAAGTCGGATGTTTTTTAGACCTAAACTGAACCAGACAGCAAGTGAAAATGAAATTTAAGTCTAAAAACAATGGTCGTGTTGCTGATTTATGCCTCCATCCTGCCTTTTTTTTCCTCCTCATGTGGACTTTGTGGAAGATTTTCCGACTACAACACAGTTTGACCTTTTGGGAATGTAAATGACGAAGCAGTTTAGCTGATTAGGATGTACTTCTATAGAGATGGGGTTGTATTTATCTACGTGAAGGGCTTTATACAAACTTTATTTTTTGTGCTCGCTTGCCTTTGATTACGTAAAATATTCAGCCTCGGGTCATCTGCATGAACTCAGCTGCTGCCCTGCTTCATTCCTTTCAGCGTTTACCTCCATAAAACTTAAAAGCCGGTGATGCGAATTGGCTCAAAAGTTAATATTTTCTTGCTGAAAAGCCAACACGGCTGCCGTATCACATCGCAAACAACAAAGAGACACTAAACCCCACACGGAGGACTGGATTTAAAGAAAGAGGAGGGAAACAGTATCAAGGGAGGCCGAACGAGTGGATAAAGGCGACCGGCGAAAAGCGTCTCTAAGTGTTTTTCCTGCATGTGAAGTCAGTCCCTCCGCCTTCTGGGACGCTCCGCCGGCAGTTTGATGCCTTTGAGACGAGCTCATCCATATTACATCGTCTTTACCATGAGCTCTGATCGCTCCTCGTACAGACATGAAGGGGACGAGGAGGCAAATGGAAGGCGGCGAGGAAAGGAGGAAGGCGAGGGAGGAAATAATACGGGGGGGGAAATTAAGGATGCAGGGGAGGGAGGGCGGAGTTGGGAAAGAAAGCAGAGAAGAAAAAGGGGGGAAAGTCAGATAAAGGATGACGGGATGTTCTAAAACAGAAGAAGCGGAGATGCTTTTATGCTAAATGACACACCCAGCTCTTGAGTCATCTCTCTGTAACCCCCCACCGCCCTCCACCGACTCCCATCAACCTCCTGTCCCTCTGCATTAGGAGCCGCCTCGGGGCATACGAGGCAGAGAAATGCTGCGAGAGCGAGCAGAGTGGTGGTTTGGACGGGGGGGGATCGGCCCGCTAAGAGCTGTCATTTAAATAGAAGTTAGCTGAGGGAGTGAATGGGAGCAGCTTGGTTGGGGGTAACGCGGCGGGAGGGGGGCCAGGGCTTTACTATGAATAGTATTTTGTCCATGATGTAGTTTTACATAATTTCATCCTCTTGGACAGTGTTTTTGTTCAATAGGCACAATCCATACGTGTGTTTGAAGAGCTTCAGTTTGGCTGCAGAAGCTACTTCCAGGAGTCAAATTTAGTTTGTTTTCTTTAACTTGCAACTTCCTGTTATTTACATAATGTGCCATTTATTAATCAACAATGTAAAAATGAATGTGGAGCTCAACCATACAGAGGCACAAAGTCAGTAGAGGGAGGAGCTCGGGGTGGATGGTTGGGTCAACAAATGTTTGACTTTCACACAGAAGATTACATTTCCTACCAACACTGGTGTCTTTTAATCACAACTGCAGCTATTTATACCCATAAAGCAAGGTGCTATTATTATTATAACCTCGATGATAAGTCATCTGACTTAAATCTAGTCGTGCATGTTAACCAAATTGTTTTGTGCTTAAACCTTTTCCATTGTATTGTCAGGACATTAAATACATTTATGTTTTTAACAGTAATTTGTTAAATACAAATCGTGCTAAATGTGGCATCAGGGCAGAACACACAGATTTGTTCTTACTCATAATGTATATTTTGTAATTTTACAATGACATCAAACTGAGCAGAGAACGGCTGGTCTTAACATCTTTTGCGTGCAAATGTGGCATTTTATATGCACATTTGTTTAGCTTAGCTAGTTTTAGCTGCCCGACGTGATGTTGGAGGAGTTTTAATGTAGCTGCAGATGCTCATTGAACTCCGATGTTGTTTTTGCCATTCAGTCTGCACAAAGTCTATAGAGGGAGGAGCACGGGGTGGATGGTTGGGTCAACAAATGTCATCATAAACATGGGGTTATTACTGCTAACCTTGATGATAAAACACCTGTCCTTAATCAAGTAGTAGTTTTACCCTTTGCAATTATATAATGACATTAAACTGAGCAGGAAAGGCTAGTCTTAGCATCTTTAGCTAGCTCGTGTGGTCGTTTTTTATGCACCTTTGTTTGACTTTGTTATTTTCAGCTGCCTGACAGGATGTTGGAAGCTTTTTAATTTAGCTGCAGATGCTAATTTGAGCATT
>NW_007577875.1:609489-615891 GCF_000690725.1 Stegastes partitus | reverse complement strand
GGGAGGGAGGGATGATGGGTTCTTTAGTGGTTGTGTGATCTCGGCCACCAGTTCCACAGCTGGTGCACCAGCAGGCAGCCCAGCCTGGCCATATGCTGCCTGGGCTGCTCCCATTGCTCCCATTATCCTCGGTGGAGCAGCCCCAACCCTCCCCCCCAACTCCCCCCACAAACCCTAAACCACCACCACCACCACCACTAGTGTGCTCTCTCACCCCCTCCCACCCTCCCACCACCACTTTCAGGCCTCACCGCAACTATTATGGCTTTGAAAAAAAAAAGAAAAGTGTACAGTATGAATGTTGAAGTGTTTGTAGTGCCGAAGCTTTTTGATCTGACGAAGAAGTACCAAAGTGTAAAATTTTGGAAGCAAAAAGCGCATTTCATTCTGACTAAACAGCACTCCTGCACTGATCCTGCATGTTTAATATATAAAACTAACGTGTGGTATGTTTATGTGCACGTTTCTTTAATGAAGCTAATTTTTTTAGCTGTCTGACGTTTTAATTTAGCCGCAGAAGCTAATCTGAGAAGTAACTGTTATTTAGAAACACAATGAACCATTTAGTATTTGATAAATAATAAACGTTATCCGATTGGAACCTCTAAAGAGGCACAAAGTCTGTGGAGGGAGGAGCACGGGGTGGATGGCTGGGTCAACAAATGTTGGACAGGAAGTCGCTGCTTCCCATTTCCTACTGAAACTACTTTGTTTTTAACAAGCTATTTTTAACCAAGTAGTTATTATTTTAAATTTGATGATAAATCATTTAATCAAATAGTAGTTTTAACCGAAATCAATCAAGTTGTTTCGAGCCGAAACCTAGCAACACCTGAACCATTACAGGTCTACAAGTTTAATTTTTGTATTGTTTTTATAAGCATTTTTATATTTATAATTAAGTATTTATCCTCTAATGACAATAAACTGAGAGACACCAGCTCGTCTCAGCATCTTAACCAGCATGTCTAGTATTTGTTACATAGCTTAGCTGGTTTTAGCTGTCTGATGTAACCTCGTTCTGTTTTGACGAGGTTTTTTTCTTTGCATTATTCATTGAATGAATTGACTGAAGCTGTTGTAAAACTAGCCGCTCCTCTCCTGATCCATAAAGTTAAAGATGTATAATACAGTCTGAAGTGTTGTTGTGTACATCAAGTAACAGTAGTGTGCAGCATGAATAAAATAAAAATAAAAATAATAGAAATAATCATAATAATAATTCTCGATTAAAACATCTAATTTTCCTGCATCTACTCAGGTTTAGTGCAGTTTTTCCCCTCCTATATTTCATATTTGTTTTGTTCCTTGTCCTTATTCCAAATCATACAATGCAAGGGAACACTTGATAATAAAAGCCTGTACTCTGAGTTTATCTTCTAGTTCCTTTATCGTGGATTTTCTTTTACTCTAATGAGTAACAACAACATGTAGCTTGAATTTAAAGAACAAGGTACATAGTTTTAAACAGTAGGAAGCCAGTGTTTTATAGAAACCATGTTGACATAGTTTCTTACACTGTTGTTCCTGTGTTTAATTCAGTCTTACATCCTGGTTTGGGTCAAATTTTTGACATTTGACGGCAATAAAAACACCCTAAACGTCATTTCTTTAGCCTGAAATTGGATTACTTTCACTAAAGTGACCCAGAATACCCCAAAATTTAATACATTTGTACACAGTTTTTTGTACACTGAGGCTGTTTAAATTTGACCTGAAATCCACTGAGATGTGTTTTACATCTACTAGTATCGATCAAATCAAGGAAAATGTTGGTTTTAGGGAATCTTGAAACTGTGAAACTGTACAGGTTATGTTTTATGGGGTGTTTTTATTTACATTTATTAATGTGACATGAGCTGTTTAGACATTCTGAATGGATCTGTAGTTTAACAAGTGGTCTAGACGCTGACTGTGAGGGAGGAATTCATAAACAGTACGTAAGAGTTAAACAAACTGAGCTAAAACTGACAGACAAAACTATCTTCACAGACAGAAAACAAAAAGACAGACAGGATAGAGCTTAAAGAAAGTCCAGAAGAAAAAACTTGGAAAAAAAAGCGCGTTTTTTTGTGTTTAGTTTGTTGTCATAACGCTGAACATTTCAGGTGCAGAAACCTTTTAAACATGAGCTTTCTGGAAGCCAAACTCAGAAAACAGGGAGTCCGCTTGTTGTTATAACGAAGCTCCTGATTGTGGTTCTGCTAAAATCTGGAGATCCAGGAGAACGTTTCCAGCCTCCCTGGCAGCCTTCACCCCCCCAGGCCTTTCTCATGCTCCACCACCTCCTCCCTCCTCCCTCGTCCTGTGTGGGCCTCCGTCAGCGGCTCGGCTACAGTTTCACCGTCCTGCTCTCACTGCTGTCGCCCTGTAGCTGACGAACACCCGAAACGTTCTGGGAAAGTTCTGCCAGCGTTTTCGGCTTGAGGCGTTTTTTTAGTTCCCAGAATGTTCTCATTAAAGACATTCGGGCAACTAAAGACGCTCTGGAAATGTTTGGTGGGGACATTGTTGGATCGTTGCGCCCTAATGTTGTCAGAACTGGGAACGTTCTTCTGTCGTTGTCATGTTTGTAGAACGTGTTCCCTCAACAACATTCCCAAAACATTGCAGCCAGAATGTTCCACCTTTGGTAATATACTGCTGAACGGGAACTTTCTTAAGTTTCTTTTAAATGTTGTGTTGAGAACATCCTTCCTTTGTTCTTATTGTGGAAACGTGTTATAGAAGAACGTTCTGTCATGTGTTCCCTCAACAAACAGGCAAATCGTTGCACCTTTTATGTTTTACATTACTAGAACCTTATAAAACGTTCTGACAAGAAAAACATTCTGACGCCTGAGGCCTCGATAAGATTTGGAAAACAGTTTTTGAATGTGCCTTTGGGAACATTCTGCCTTTATTGTCATGGAACATTTTCAAAATGTCTTCATCGAGTCGTTTAATATGTCGCCATACAGGAACGTTCTAAGAAGAACGTTCTGTCATCTAAGGTTTCAAAAATATCTTGAAAATGTTCTTTCATTTTTAAGTTTTGAGAAAATCATTTCTTTTATTGTCATTTTAGAAATGTGTTTTAGAAGAACGTTCTATAATNGAGTGTCTTTTAACCACAACTGCAGCCATTTATAACCACAAACCAAGCGGGCTGCGTTGTAAACAATACGATAACACACAACCTTTACTTTTACACGATGTACGCTGCACTTTAGCATCACAATCCACGGGTGTGAAGGATGTTTACACATTTCACTTGAAAACAAACTTTATAGCAACCAGGAGGGAAATTCATTCACTCCATTGCACGGTGCTTTAGTTCACTGACATTATGCCATTTTTCTATTTTTCTGCAGTTTTTAAAGAATCTTTATTTGTTATTTACAGCCAGCGCTGCTCCCAGTAGGCTGCATATAGATATATGTGCACATAGATGTATGTGCAGTCTACATATTTCACTCTGGTGCAACGTCACTGAATTCAAACCTGAGAACCGAGAATATTTTGTGCGATTGAATGACTCTGTACAATATCGATTTTCTACTATATCATATAGTTTTCTATCCATATTTTATACTCATAGAATAAATTTGTGCAACATTATTTTCCTTGTTAAATTTAATTTCTACATCTAGAAGAATCTGCACAAAACCAACAGTACTTATATTATATTGTATTTTGTCTGGTTTGCTGCTAAAATAAGATAAGACTTTATTCATCTGTATTTACCGTGTTAACATGTTCCTATGTTTGCTTTTTGTTGTGTGCTAAAAGATATATGGTGCAAACTAGGCAGTCAACACCGTGACCTTGAAGCTGCAGCATATTGATCATTTGGGCGTCTCTAAAAACACTTTCGAGAAACAGCAACAGTGTGGAGGTAAATCTAAGACATTTTAAAGCAGGACGAGATAAAAAAAAACGTCTAATTATGAAACTTTAAAACCCAGAAATACTTTTATTTTTAGGGGTTTATAAAAAAGGCTTTGAGAGGGAGTTTAAATTTAGAGGAAACTCCGATTGTCACAATTGACAGAAACCGACTTGACTTTACTGTTTTGGTTTCTTCTATATTTTAAGAACTGAAATGAAATCAGTCAGGTTTCCGTGGAAGCACGAGGGAGGAATTTTGCTCTAAACAAACCAGAACTGGGGAATCTACCCACTTGGTTTGTTTCACACAGATTCCTCGAGGAGGTCGGTGCAGCTCAGGAAAGCAGCTCGCCAGTAAGCGGACAAACAAAACGATAACCAATCAAATAATTAATAACTGTCATGTGATGACAATAAGCGCAGACACTGGGCGTCCTCACTCCGATCTCCTTTAACCCACTTTGTAAACTTTTTAAAACAACACACAGGAAATGAGAAGCGAGGTGGAGGATTAAATAAACCAAAACCGTAAAGTCACACAAACTCGTTTTATTTATGTTTTCTAAGTGTTTGTCGCCATTCGTGGATATAAAGTGAACTGAACTGAACTCTGAGAGAATAAGAGAGATCGAAGGAGGGAGGATGGGAGGGAGGATGGGAGGGAGGGATGATGGGTTCTTTAGTGGTTGTGTGATCTCGGCCACCAGTTCCACAGCTGGTGCACCAGCAGGCAGCCCAGCCTGGCCATATGCTGCCTGGGCTGCTCCCATTGCTCCCATTATCCTCGGTGGAGCAGCCCCAACCCTCCCCCCCAACTCCCCCCACAAACCCTAAACCACCACCACCACCACCACTAGTGTGCTCTCTCACCCCCTCCCACCCTCCCACCACCACTTTCAGGCCTCACCGCAACTATTATGGCTTTGAAAAAAAAAAGAAAAGTGTACAGTATGAATGTTGAAGTGTTTGTAGTGCCGAAGCTTTTTGATCTGACGAAGAAGTACCAAAGTGTAAAATTTTGGAAGCAAAAAGCGCATTTCATTCTGACTAAACAGCACTCCTGCACTGATCCTGCATGTTTAATATATAAAACTAACGTGTGGTATGTTTATGTGCACGTTTCTTTAATGAAGCTAATTTTTTTAGCTGTCTGACGTTTTAATTTAGCCGCAGAAGCTAATCTGAGAAGTAACTGTTATTTAGAAACACAATGAACCATTTAGTATTTGATAAATAATAAACATTATCTGATTGGAACGTGAGGTTTAACCTCTAAAGAGGCACAAAGTCTGTGGAGGGAGGAGCACGGGGTGGATGGCTGGGTCAACAAATGTTGGACAGGAAGTCGCTGCTTCCCATTTCCTACTGAAACTACTTTGTTTTTAACAAGCTATTTTTAACCAAGTAGTTATTATTTTAAATTTGATGATAAATCATTTAATCAAATAGTAGTTTTAACCGAAATCAATCAAGTTGTTTCGAGCCGAAACCTAGCAACACCTGAACCATTACAGGTCTACAAGTTTAATTTTTGTATTGTTTTTATAAGCATTTTTATATTTATAATTAAGTATTTATCCTCTAATGACAATAAACTGAGAGACACCAGCTCGTCTCAGCATCTTAACCAGCATGTCTAGTATTTGTTACATAGCTTAGCTGGTTTTAGCTGTCTGATGTAACCTCGTTCTGTTTTGACGAGGTTTTTTTCTTTGCATTATTCATTGAATGAATTGACTGAAGCTGTTGTAAAACTAGCCGCTCCTCTCCTGATCCATAAAGTTAAAGATGTATAATACAGTCTGAAGTGTTGTTGTGTACATCAAGTAACAGTAGTGTGCAGCATGAATAAAATAAAAATAAAAATAATAGAAATAATCATAATAATAATTCTCGATTAAAACATCTAATTTTCCTGCATCTACTCAGGTTTAGTGCAGTTTTTCCCCTCCTATATTTCATATTTGTTTTGTTCCTTGTCCTTATTCCAAATCATACAATGCAAGGGAACACTTGATAATAAAAGCCTGTACTCTGAGTTTATCTTCTATTTCCTTTACCGTGGATTTTCTTTTACTCTAATGAGTAACAACAACATGTAGCTTGAATTTAAAGAACAAGGTACATAGTTTTAAACAGTAGGAAGCCAGTGTTTTATAGAAACCATGTTGACATAGTTTCTTACACTGTTGTTCCTGTGTTTAATTCAGTCTTACATCCTGGTTTGGGTCAAATTTTTGACATTTGACGGCAATAAAAACACCCTAAACGTCATTTCTTTAGCCTGAAATTGGATTACTTTCACTAAAGTGACCCAGAATACCCCAAAATTTAATACATTTGTACACAGTTTTTTGTACACTGAGGCTGTTTAAATTTGACCTGAAATCCACTGAGATGTGTTTTACATCTACTAGTATCGATCAAATCAAGGAAAATGTTGGTTTTAGGGAATCTTGAAACTGTGAAACTGTACAGGTTATGTTTTATGGGGTGTTTTTATTTACATTTATTAATGTGACATGAGCTGTT
>NW_007577875.1:576316-608846 GCF_000690725.1 Stegastes partitus | reverse complement strand
TTGAGAAAATCATTTCTTTTATTGTCATTTTAGAAATGTGTTTTAGAAGAACGTTCTATAATATGTTCCCTCAACAAAAAAAGCAAAATATTCCACCTTTAGTATGCCCAAATCGAGGAACGTTATAAAGCACTCTGTCATCTAACGCCTTGATAACATTTGGAGAACGTTTTTTAAATGTTGTTTTGACAGCGTTCTTCCTTTATTATCATGGAATATCGTGAAAGCATTGCTAAGAATAACGTTCTACGACGTGTTCCCTTAACAACATCCCTGAAACATTCTCATAACACACAGGCAGAATGTTCCACCTTTGTTAACATATCGCTTTACGGAAACATCCTATAAAGAACCTTCTGTCCTCTGAGGTCTTGGTAAGTTCTTGAAAGCGTTTTTGGAATATCGATGTGAGAACTTCCTGTGATTTCACTGTGGAAACGTCTTATAGAAGAACGTTCTATAATGTGTTCCATCAACAAAAAGGCAGAATGTTCTAAATGTAATACATCACATTACAGGAACGTTATAAAATGTTCTATATATATAAAGAAAATTCTGTCATTTTAGGCCTCAATAACATCTGGAAGTCAATTTTTAAATGTGGGTTTAAGAACGTTCCTTAATTTGTTATCATAGAACATTGTGGGAATGTTTCACAGTAGAACATTCTACAATGTGTTCCCTCAACAACATCATCGTAACACTGCAGGCAGAATGTTCCACCTTTGTTAACGTATCGATTTACAGGAACGTCCTATAAAGAACCTTCTGTCCTCTGAGGTCTTGATAAGTTCTTGAAAATGATTTTTTTTCTTTGTTGTAGAAGAATGCTCCATAATGTGCTCCCTCAACAAAAAAGCAAAATGTTCCACCTTTAGGCCTCAGTGACATCTAGAAAATGTTTTTTTAATTTATTTTTTTAAATAAACGTGGGTTTGAAAATGTTCTACCGTGTTTATCATAGAATATTGTGAAAGTGTTTTATAGGAGAACGTTCCGCGATGTGTTCCTGAGCAACATTCCCAAAACGTCCTCAGAACATTGCAGGGTTTTTGATGTAGAAAGACTTTTTTTTGTTATTAGCAAATTAGCGATTAGCACTTTTTGTTTTTTGCATCTGGCATGTCATTAGACTCCCTGTACTTCACCAGACCTTAACCCTAATTAGAACCATTTTGGATGTTCCTTTAACGCCATAAAACGACGGATGAAGTTTAGATATCATGCATCTGTAGTTCTGTGCTATTTCAACATTATCTCACGATATCACTTTGGAGTGGGGCGGCGTGAAATCCTGCACTGCAGCTGTAATTGTGTCGAGCTTTTCATGTCAGAACATGCAGCAACCGGGTCCAAATCCTTATTTCCATCACGTTCAGGTTCTTTTCCCTTCTTCCCCGTCAATTAAACCAAATATTGAACTAGTTGTTAATGCATACAGACCGATATCTTAATGATTTCTGCACTAATACTTCAACGTAACATTAGGCTTCATCAACATGCAGTCAGTCACCTGACTCAGTCCGATCGACCAATCAGCACAATGTGAGAAAACTTCTGGTTTTGGTAGAGAGTCGGCTTTTAATAACACCTTTGCTTTGGATCTGTCTCATCCTTTCATCGGTTTAAAGTCTGACAAACTTTCTAATCGGACTTTTGCGCTCCGTGAGACAGATTTGGACATCGGGCGAAGTAAAAAAAAAAAAAACGAAAGATCGTAACGACACGTCGTGGCGCTTCGTAATCTTCACCGTACAGGAGCGAAAGTGGATTAATGGACTGGCAGTTAGTCCTCATTACATATTGATGCGGCAGAACATACTGTAAAGTGTGTATTAAGTATTAAGCACTTTAAATTTTTCCCACTCTCCGAATTTGTGAGCCAAATTTGCGAGTCTTTAATGTTTTATTTACTGGGAAGCTGGTGAGCTGCTCTATGGTAATTCTGCGCCTCAGCTGTGGGGAGCTGGGGGTTTCACGTCACACACTTCTGGGTGACAGTGTGACGCTACGACACACACACACACACACATTGGAAAACAGAAAGAAATGCATAAACATTGACACACATAAAATCAATATGCATGTATAATGCTGTTGCTCTGCTTGCGAGGAGCTAAATCCCGCCGGACGGAAGCAAACTGTGTGTTTGCTCAACATCACCGCTTCCTAACCTCCACAACTTACCTGGAATATTGCAGCGAAAGTTCAGAGTTTACGCAGTTTTTTTTTTTGCTCTAAATTTGTAGCAATCAGTTTGTATTTTCTGTATAACCTGTGAAACCTCATAGTGTTTATGTAATTGTCTGTTTATTAATATTGAATTCATACATGTTGGTAATAATTGCTCATTTAAAAAATGAAAAGAAAATGGTGCAAATACACGCAGGTTTTCCACTTTAAGATAGATACATGGATAGATAAATCATTATTGTCAGTGTACAGTCACACTTTTGTACGATTGTTCAACGAAATTCACTTCTCGACCACAATGCTGCTAAAAATAAAAGACGTGCGGTTGTCAAAGATGAGCTCAAACAGTTCACTTAACTTTTCACGTGTCAAATAAGCAACTGACAAAATAAATGTTATGTGCAGTTCTGAATATTATCAAAAAAAAGAATAAAGATTATGTGCATCATATATAAACTATCAAACTAAGTGAGCAGTAAAGTGACTCAATGTAAAATGAGCTGTAAGCTGCAGCGTTAAAGACCTTGAGAACGTTCTTCACCTTTTTGGAACTTTTTTTTCTAAGTCGGATACGTCTTTAAAACATCTTCCAACTTTAGGTTAAAATGTTTTCTTCAGAACATCACTAGAACTTGTAGGAAATGTTAGCCAGTGTTGTGGGAACGTTCTCTAATTGCTGTGGAGGATAATGTTCTTTAAAAAGATTGTTAAATGTTCCTGATAGTGTTCAGTGTTCTTTGTAGCCATGTAGCATGACTGTGAACGTTCTCTAAACATCCATTGAATGTTAAACTGTTCTGTTGATATTTAACCTTTTGGAACATTTTTTAAAAAAAAGCTAGAAACATCCTTAAAATGTTTCTTGTTTGTTTTGTTTATTTTGACTTTAAATATCATTAGAACTTTGAGCCAGCGTTGCAGGAACGTTCCCCGCCAGCTGAGCCGTCCCGGTTCTTCGGGGCTCCGGCCGGACCAGAACCGACGGCCGTTCTCACACCTCCCCGGCAGGTATCCACACATTGATCACCTGTTCCCCCGGCGGCCGGCCGTCTCCCGGGCGGCCTCCCACCACTTTACACTCAAACACTCGCTCCCTGAGCCTCCCTGCGAGATAAAAAAATCAAGTTTTTATCTCGCTCACATGTCTACGCTGCGTTTTATTATATGATCGAAGACACACCATGAGTTAAATAAGCAGTAGACACCGTATTTTCTTTTATATAACAGCATTTTTTAATTTTTGTGGCTAATTTACTGCAATACTATTTACAGTTTTGCTCTTTTTTTGTATGATTACCATGTAAATAAAAAAATGTTTCTATGATTTTAACTGCAATTTTACAAAAAAGTTTTAAAAAATACATTTAAAAACTGACATTTTTCACAGTTTGCTCCGTTTACTTTGCAGCCGTGGTACCTGGCAGGTGTCAGAGTAACTCACAATCACAAAGTTCTTTATAGCGACAGTGAGCAGAACGTAACGAGTCTTTATTGCAATAAACTGATGTGTGATAACCAGCAACAGTCAGACTGGACAACCAGAACAAAGCTGCATTAAACCCAAGTGGCTCGTTTACATTAGATCAAGCTTCCCATGTGAAAATGCAGAAAACACACACACATTAACACACACTCTGTACATCCACACACTCGCACTGTGTGTGTGTGTGTGTGTGTGTGTGTGTGTGTGTGTGTGTGGCTGTGGTTTGTGGGTCCGTCCTCCACGCAGGACGTTCGTTTGGTTAAAGCAGCAACACAACGAGGTCAAATTTCAGAGAGAAACACAAGCAAGAGGAGGAGGAGAGAACCGAGAAGGCAAATATGACACCTCGTTTCAGCATCGCTCAGAAACTCCAACACAACACGACACACACACAAACACACACACCTTTGTTTACTAAACTTTCCGCCTTTGAAATATTTATGAGCGCAGGGAGGCTCAGGGAGCGAGTGTTTGAGTGTAAAGTGGTGGGAGGCCGCCCGGGAGACGGCCGGCCGCCGGGGGAACAGGTGATCAATGTGTGGATACCTGCCGGGGAGGTGTGAGAACCGGCGTCGGTTCTGGTCCGGCCGGAGCCCCGAAGAACCGGGACGGCTCAGCTGGCGGGGAACGTTCCCGCAACACTGGCTCAAAGTTCTAATGATATTTAAAAGTAAAAATAAACAAAACAAAACAAACAAGAAACATTTTAAGGATGTTTCTAACTTTAAAAACAATGTTCCAAAAGGTTAAATATTAACAGAACAGTCTAACATTCAATCGATGTTTAGAGAACGTTCACAGTCATGCTACATGGCTACAAACAAAGAACACTGAACACTATCAGGAACATTTAACAATCTTTTTAAAGAACATTATCCTACACAGCAATTAGAGAACGTTCCCACAACACTGGCTAACATTACCTACAAGTTCTAGTGATGTTTTGAAGAAAACATTTTAACTTAAAGTTCGACGATGTTTTAAAGATGTATCCAACTTGGGAAAAAAAAGTTCCAAAAAGGCGAAGAACGTTCTCGAGGTTTTAAGGATGTTATTGCACAATGTTCTAAGAAAGTTCTTACCAAACATTTTTAGAATTTTTAAAAATAATTTGAGTCTGTTTTTCTAAGAGGAATATTGTCAGAAAAAAAACAAACAGTCTTTTTGGTGGAAACGCTTTCGGAACGTTGCCGCATAACATACAAACAAAGCTATCAAGAACATTTTAACGAATGTTCACAGCAAGCTGGGAACGTTCCCACAACATTGTGTAACATTACATACACGCTCTAATAAAGGAGGAAAACGTTTGAAAGAGTGTTTTAGGAATATTTGTCACTGCAGATAATGTTTCAAAGTTTTAAAGATGTTTCTAATTTTAAAAAAAAACGTTACCTCTTAACGTAGATGTAACGTTTTAACATTCAGAGGACGCTTTGAGGACGTTGTATTCCAACAAACAAAGAACGTTTGAGGATGTTGTTGAGACCTGAGGCGACAATGTTTCATAAAACTTTCCTGCAATGTAATGTGTGAACAACGGCAGAACGTTTTGCCTGTAACATCCTGAGAACGTTCTTTTACCAAACATTTGCACACAAAAAACCATCACATTCATAAAGTGTTTTAAGGGTTTTAGATCCTAATAAATGTGAATACAAGGAAAACAAAAGGGAGACGCTTGGTGGCATCGTCAGCCGGACAGAAGAACAGTGTTCCAGCAGGTTCTGGAGGACACGTTCTCACTAGAACACTGACTGAACAGAGTCTCGGGTCACACTGAGCTTCACGCTGAGTGTAACCGAAGACGGAAGGTCAGAAAGGTCAGAGGTCAAACGAGACCAGAGCGGTTTGACAAATTTCCCGTCGCCGTCCTCCTCCGTTTGTCACTCGGTTCCTCCGTCTCTCATCTTCGTCGTTCTCCTGATCTTTCGAGGCCTCTGTTCACACGTTCAGCATCGCTAACCCACACACAGTCACAATCCCTCGCTCGCTCTCTGTTCACAGCCTGTTTCATTGTTTTAATTTGCCAGCCCTTCCATTTCCCTTCTCCCTCTCCGCCGACTCTCATTGGACAATGAAATCTGGAGTAAAGTGGGACTGATCCTCATAAATCATTAAGCAAGGTTTGTTTTGCCTTGCGAATGTAATTAATACATAATTAATATTTAAAGATCGACTCATTTATCAAATTTAATTTCTCCACCGCAGCAGAAACAGTGCGACGAGGAAAACAAACAGATGGAGGAGGTGGGATTCTTTTTTNCTGTGGTTTGTGGGTCCGTCCTCCACGCAGGACGTTCGTTTGGTTAAAGCAGCAACACAACGAGGTCAAATTTCAGAGAGAAACACAAGCAAGAGGAGGAGGAGAGAACCGAGAAGGCAAATATGACACCTCGTTTCAGCATCGCTCAGAAACTCCAACACAACACGACACACACACAAACACACACACCTTTGTTTACTAAACTTTCCGCCTTTGAAATATTTATGAGCGCAGGGAGGCTCAGGGAGCGAGTGTTTGAGTGTAAAGTGGTGGGAGGCCGCCCGGGAGACGGCCGGCCGCCGGGGGAACAGGTGATGAATGTGTGGATACCTGCCGGGGAGGTGTGAGAACCGGCGTCGGTTCTGGTCCGGCCGGAGCCCCGAAGAACCGGGAAGGCTCAGCTGGCGGGGAACGTTCCCGCAACGCTGGCTCAAAGTTCTAATGATATTTAAAAGTAAAAATAAACAAAACAAACAAGAAACATTTTAAGGATGTTTCTAACTTTTAAAAAAAATTTCCAAAAGGTTAAATATTAACAGAACAGTTTAACATTCAATGGATGTTTAGAGAACGTTCACAGTCATGCTACATGGCTACAAACAAAGAACACTGAACACTTTCAGGAACATTTAACAATCTTTTTAAAGAACATTATCCTACACAGCAATTAGAGAACGTTCCCACAACACTGGCTAACATTACCTGCCAGTTTTTGTTGTTTTTTTGAGGAAACCTTTTTACTTAAAGTTTGGCGGTTTTTTTAAGGTTTTTTCCACTTTGGAAAAAAAAGTTCCAAAAAGGCGAAGAACGTTCTCAAGGTTTTAAGGATGTTATTGCACAATGTTCTAAGAAAGTTGTTACCAAATATTTTTAGAATTTTTTGAAATAATTTGAGTTTGTTTTTCTAAGAGGAATATTGTCAGAAAAAAAACAAACAGTCTTTTTGGTGGAAACGCTTTCGGAACGTTGCCGCATAACATACAAACAAAGCTATCAAGAACATTTTAACGAATGTTCACAGCAAGCTGGGAACGTTCCCACAACATTGTGTAACATTACATACACGCTCTAATAAAGGAGGAAAACGTTTTAAAGAGCGTTCTAGGAATATTTGTCACTGCAGATAATGTTTCAAAGTTTTAAAGATGTTTCTAATTTTAAAAAAAAACGTTACCTCTTAACGTAGATGTAACGTTTTAACATTCAGAGGACGCTTTGAGGACGTTGCATGACAGCAAACAAAGAACGTTTGAGGATGTTGTTGAGACCTGAGGCGACAATGTTTCATAAAACTTTCCTGCAATGTAATGTGTGAACAACGGCAGAACGTTTTGCCTGTAACATCCTGAGAACGTTCTTTTACCAAACATTTGCACACAAAAAACCATCACATTCATAAAGTGTTTTAAGGGTTTTAGATCCTAATAAATGTGAATACAAGGAAAACAAAAGGGAGACGCTTGGTGGCATCGTCAGCCGGACAGAAGAACAGTGTTCCAGCAGGTTCTGGAGGACACGTTCTCACTAGAACACTGACTGAACAGAGTCTCGGGTCACACTGAGCTTCACGCTGAGTGTAACCGAAGACGGAAGGTCAGAAAGGTCAGAGGTCAAACGAGACCAGAGCGGTTTGACAAATTTCCCGTCGCCGTCCTCCTCCGTTTGTCACTCGGTTCCTCCGTCTCTCATCTTCGTCGCTCTCCTGATCTTTCGAGGCCTCTGTTCACACGTTCAGCATCGCTAACCCACACACAGTCACAATCCCTCGCTCGCTCTCTGTTCACAGCCTGTTTCATTGTTTTAATTTGCCAGCCCTTCCATTTCCCTTCTCCCTCTCCGCCGACTCTCATTGGACAATGAAATCTGGAGTAAAGTGGGACTGATCCTCATAAATCATTAAGCAAGGTTTGTTTTGCCTTGCGAATGTAATTAATACATAATTAATATTTAAAGATCGACTCATTTATCAAATTTAATTTCTCCACCGCAGCAGAAACAGTGCGACGAGGAAAACAAACAGATGGAGGAGGTGGGATTCTTTTTTTTTTTTTTGGAGATGAAGAGAGAGTGAGGAGAGAATAAACAAAGGAGGGAGGAGGAGAGAAATTAGCGCTAATGAGGGAGAAATGAGGCGGCGTCTTAATTAGGCGACAGGTAGCAGCTCAGTCCCAGAGGAGGGAAGTTAACTCAGCAGCTTATTTTTGACTTAAAGCTGAATTTTTCCCTCTATATGTGTGTGAAATACATAAAAATACATTTCAGTTTGTCACCTTGTCCCATGTTAGATGCATTTAACCAGATTTTTTTTGCATATTCATGATTGGCTCGTGTTTATTTTCAACAGAAACCAAATGCTCTGTTACAAATTTACGCACTTTAAAGCTGACAAAATGTATTTGTGCCCGAATTAACTTAAAGTCTCAGTCCAGCCTCTAAAGTCGGCTTTGACTTGATTGACTTCCTTCCTTCTCTCTCTTCCTCCTAATCCTCTGCCGTCCCTTTTCCTCTGGAGACTGTCATGAGAGCGAGACACTCTGTGCTGTTAAGTAGGACCACTTTACTCTGTCAATACATTCAACAGAGCGCTATTGACCTGAGCCGCGAGACGGACTCCTGGTGACCAAGACAGAAGGAGAAAAAAACAAAAGGAAAAAGAAGCGTACGCGCACAAACATGGAAAACAGGAAGGAGAAAAAAAGGAAAGATAATAAAAGAGAGATGATTATTTGGTTTAATTCAATTCAATCTGGGTGAAGACACAACAAATCAGTTTTTGTTTTTTTTTTTTTAAATCTTGTTAACATGTTCTTATGATACAATAGTGAGGAAGTTTGCATTATAATATCGGTAGAAAAGTAAGAAATAAACCAAAAATATATATGTAGTTCTGATGGTCCAAATTGCACTGGATGTGGAAATAATAATATTGCACATATCAGAGTTATTGCACAGATTCTTCAATGAGTAGAAAAACTGACAGAGACGTATTAATGTTGCACTGATTTATCTTTAAGTAGAAAAATAACGATATTACACGTGTTGTCGTTAGTGTTTGATGTAGCACAGTGTTTTTAAATGTACAAAATTTGAATTCATTCACAGTTTTGAAGAGTTTAATCAGTGACTTAAGGAGACTTTAATCATTTTAAATGTTCTCATAGCTGCTTCAAACAACACACATTTTTTCTTCTATTTACATTTAAAGTGATTCAGTTTGTGACTCAGACCTTCACATCTGGAGAGCTGAACACATCTGGTCAAACAGGAGAGACTTTAGATTATCTGAACATCGATCAATTTAGCCATAAATGTGCTAAAAATATATTTAAATCTTACAGGAAAACATTCTGTCTGACTGAAGAGATGTAGACTGTGGATGTAGTCCTGCTGTAGGCCGATCGTTTAAAGCAGCCTCGTCGCTCCTTTTTGCTGTCTTTGTGTTTGAAAATCCAATTTGCTACCAAAAGTAACACTGAAACGTCCCGTTTGGCTGTTTTGGATCGTGTTTGTCGACCCTGCTGGCTTTCTTTTCAGTGGATCATCCATGTCAGTCACTGCGTTCATTTCTGCGAGTGCAAATGTTCCAGCACAGCAATTCTATTTAATACTATTTTCTCTATTTTGAAGGAAGCCCCATCTGAATTTAGCTTCACCCCAAGACCACTGTGATTGGTTTAAAGTAATACAAACAAGCCAGAGTGTTTTTTTTTCTTAATGAACTGCAGCTAACTGCCTTTTCCACGTGAGAAAACAACCACTTGAAGGTTAGAAGGTCGACAGTCCTCTGGATAATTACTTGCAATTCACAACACAGAACAGAGCAGAAACCAAGAAGAAGTGACGCCACAGAAATAATAAGAAAACGATTCGAGCAATCTGCCTCCAGGTCCCCGAACACCGACCGTCTGCATGTGCTGCATCTGCTCGGCATGCTTTATGTATGCGCTGGTGTTTGCATGGCTGCACGGCTCAGACGTCAGAGCAGAACACACTCACTCACACACACTTCCTGAGCTCTGATGAAAGCAGCTCCCGGCTAATGGGTTAATTTCATTCCGCTGCTCTCTGCCATGTTGAGGACAATTAGCCCAGAATGGAGCCGTGAATATTTAATGACATCCACCGCGAGGTACAGAGAGAGAGAGAGAGAGAGAGGAACGAGGAAGGATGGGAGGAAACCTGAAGGAGAGCAAAGAGTCGCAGGAGAGAATAAAGCCTGTCAGCTGCACGGCGAGGAGGGATGTCGGCCATCTTTGGATTCATCTCCAGATAAAACGTTGAGCTTGAATCACTTTCAGTGACACTTTACTACGGTGGCCGACGGGGGCAAATCACGTGCATGTACACAAACGAGCTGCATATACAGGAATGCGCTGCAAAAACAGAAATGAAAGGAAAACGCTGCATTTACAGATGCACAACGGAGGTGCTCCAGGCCTGTAGGGGCAGTAGCGAGCTGTTCACCTGAGAGGCAGACGACAGTGAGCGAGACAAGTAAGGAAGGGGAGAGACGGGAGTAAAACAGCACTTCAGCACCCAAATAATCACAGTGACTGAAAAGCTAAAGACTTGAAACCTGCCTCCAGAGACCTGTGGTGCTTCGCTGTGTGACTGGATGTGCAGCGTTTTTGTTTCTGTTTATGCAACACGTCCACATACATGCAGATGGTTTGCGTATACGCACGTCATTCTCCCCCGTCGGTCACCGTGCTTGAATAACATCAACGTGTCTGCAGTATTTGATTGTACTATGTCTGCATGGAGCCACATGTGCCTCATTGTGGTTATCAGCATTCAGCGAAAACACTTGTTTATACAGAAATTATTATTATTATTTTAAATGCATCATAATTGCAGGTCAAGATGAGAAAGATAGAACTTTATCCATCCTGAAGGAAATTCTTGTGCCAGATGTTGCTCAGGACACAAGAAGCTGTGGAAGTGTGATGCACTGCAGGCCCATCCACCACCCCGACCTCCACCACTGCAGCTTCCATGTTAATATAAAATATGAAAAGCAAAAGAATTTGCACTGAAAATGAAACTGCAAGGTGGGAAGTACTGGACTGCTTTTGCAATTTATAGACCTTGTTCACTGCGTCTCCACATCGACAGTCTCATCTCATCTGAAATGAGTATTTTTCTTTCATTTCTTTGCTTTTGTAGCAACTCAGAGTACTTCTGATGATCAGAGTTCGTGCTCCCGCCTGTTTATTTGCAACCAAGCTGCAACAACAAATGCATTTTTGCAGGAATCGTAATTCTAATCAGACCACATGTTTGATTATAAATGAGTTGATGGTTCCATTTCAGTGCCAATATTGGTCTCAAAATTCGTCTGTTTGCAGCTTTTCCCAACAAATTGTTTTACATTCTATTCAGTTTTATTCATATAAAGTCTTCTCAAGACGCATTAAGGTGAGAAACTGTTTGACATCTAACCAAGAACTCCTCTGGCTGATGGTTTAAACACCTTTCTGAGGTATTTCACATTAATTTGTCTCGTTCATTCATTTGGATTTCCAGCACCGGTGCCTGATGCAGCAGACTTTCTCGTTTCTTCTCCGACCGACCTGCCGCTTCCATTTAATTGCTTTCTTTCTTGCCTTGAGCCTCCACTCCAGGACTTCATTTGCTGACTCATTCAGTCTCTCAGTGAATTATCTGGTTGCTCGCTCATTTATTTACTCATTCGCTCTCTCTCTCTCTCTCTCTCTCTCTCCTGCTGTTACCTGAACAGCACTTTGGTTCGTCTCTTGTTGTTTTTCAAATGGACTTTCTCTATCACTGCACTTTTCATACCTTTAATGTCTTAATGCTATATGATGGTTAAAACGTCGTCATTAATTATTACAAGTAGAACTGCATTATTTCATATTGATGAACTGGAAAAATTGCAATTTAGTCTCAATTTTTCCAGAGATCTCCGTATGTTTTCCACATGTTGAGGTTCAGGTGTTGCTCTTTTCTTTCTCTTTTAATCTCATGCTAACCAGCCTGTTTCTTCTCTTCTTTGTTGCATCTACTGTTCGAATCGGGTCTTTTCAAATCACCACGAGTCTCCGATTTGCTTCAAACTCTTTCTAAATCAAACTACAGATATTTTAAAATGGTGTCTGTGGAAGTTTAGTTTGACATAATAAGTACTTTCCAAGATGACTTTTTTTTTAATTCACTTTTTTTTCGGCACATTGAAATTTGAAGCAGTTTGGACGACAATATCCCAGAAACTATTCAAGATAAAAGTCTGAAACTTTCACTGTTATTTCTCATCATGTCATTAATTCAGACTCGTTGATATTACACAAGTCGATCACATAACCTCTGATTATGGGGGAGTTGTAATATGAGGGGAAAATGTGTCACAATCATTAGAGGAAGTTTCTATGTTTAGACACTTGGTCACAAAAGAACAAAAAAAAGTTTCTTAACTGCTCGAGGAGGAATCACACAAGTTGTGCAACAAAAACAAAAGTATTGCGATGAAGCATGACGCAAGTAGAACAAAGTTCTGTAGGTTTCAGGTTCAGAGAAAATCACCAGTTGACTTCTGCATCGTCTCTCTTTTGTTGTTTTTTTTAACGCGTGCTCAAAGATTTGACTTTTTATTAGAGCTTCAATTTTTTTTTTCAGATTTCAACTCACACTGAATCAAAGATTATTTGACTTGCTCGCTCAATGTTGCAGATTCTGAATCGATAACGTGATGAGATTTGACGGTGAAAAATGCAGGCTTTTATCTTTAATGGTTCCTGAGATGCTGTCGTTGAAAGTCAAAAAAGTAAATGTGTTGAAAGTGAATCGACGGGTAATTTTATAGATTGAACGTTATCTCTGAAAATATTTGATAAATCAATCTAATATTTCACAAACAGCTTTACAAACATTCATATTTTCAGCGATTAAAACTGCAGAGAACACCAAGCAGAGGATGTTCTTGATGATTTTAGATGGCGTTACCTCATTTAAAGTATGTTTTCCTTGAACTTTGTGCTTTCGTAGCAAACACTTCGCATAGCAAGCAGAAGTTTGAGGCGAGGAGCCGGTGGATTCTCCCATGTGGCAGCTCACTTTTTATATTTTGAGGTATTTATTGATTTGCGTCACCGGAGTTGACGCAGACCGAAGCAACACAATCGGCTTCTGCAACTTCTCGGCTTGAACTTTGAACAGACGAGAATGGAGAAGGTTGTTTACTCGGCGCGGGCGTCGCTGCTCTCGTGTCGCCTGCGGACTCCACGGAAAGCAAATTCACAATTACAGTGAATGCGAGATGGCGGATTGACAGACGGACCTGTGATCAGTCGGACCGCTCGCTTCGTGCCCCGGGGTGACAAGTGTGATGGTTGCACCGCCGCCTGTCAATCAGAACCACCTCCAGCGTGTCTCCCAGAGAACCACCGAAAAACTGTAGAAAAACCCAACTTCGCACTGCGAGTCCTTTAATTGCTTAATTGATCCTCGTCTGCCAATCAGGTGTTTGAATTATTAATTGGCCAGATGACAGCGTTGAGGAGGAGATCTGTGGAAAGAGTCGGATTGATTGGAGGATGAGGAGGTCGGATGCTGATGGGTTGTTATGGTGATGAGGGTTGTTATGGCGATAATGGAAGGCTCATCATTGAGCAGAGGAAGGTATTGATTGTTTGTCCGACAGCTTTACTGCCACTCAGCGTCCGCGTGTAAAGGATTATGTTACAAGTTGCCTTCATTTTTTTTATGTCTCAAAAGTGTGTTTGTGCAGACGGCACTTATAAATTTGATTTCATTTTATCCCCACAGATGTAACCTTTGTTTCTCTTTTGTGTAAACTCAGACCTAATGTAATCTGGGCCACTAGTTTAGTGAAATCCTCTCGAATCACCCTTTGGATCCAAGTTAATGTTAGATATATAACACACAGTGAAAACTTATCGTAAGAGGATGACCAACATTTCTGGAGATCTAGAAAAATGCCTCGTAATTGCAGGTGTAGATGAGATTTTTTTATTTTAATTTTTTTAAATTACACAACGGGACAAAAACTCGCATGGAAGTTTGAGGCCCATCCACCACGCTGACCTCCAGGACCTTGTCTTCCATGTTGATATACAATATAAAGGGAATATTACTCACTGAATTTGCACTGAACACTGACATTTAACACATATCACGAGGTGGGAGTTTACAGTCCTTGTTTGCCTTTTTTTTTTCTATTTCTTCACCCGACTAACTCAAAGTACTTCTGATTGTCAGCCGCAGCATCAACGCGCTTCCCGTAATGTGTCGACTGAATTTTCAGATCTTATTAGTTTTGTGAAATCCTCCAGATTCACCCTTCTGACTCAAGTAAAGTGCAGATCTGGAAGCCGTAGTGAAAACTGGAGCTATCGTCAGAAAAGTTCTGCATCTAAAAGTCCGTCAGCGGTTCAAAGTGTCAACATTTATCTTTTTTGGGAGTGAAAAAAATCTAGTAGAGGAAAGGTCTGCCGAGCATAAACTACAAAAGATGAAGACTATTGACTGGCAGGTGGCTTTCACAGTTTAAGAACATTTAAAACACAAATTAAATCAACAAGTTCCTGCTGTGAAAAATAGCCTCATATGTCGTCATTCACTCATAGTAGAAACGTAGCTAAAAATGACAAATTGAAATGATGCATTTCTGCCAGTTTGTGGTGTTTTCAAATTCACAGAAAGCACAAAACTGTTGTCATTTAAATTCAAAGGTGTCAGCTTTAGCGAAGCATTAATTGCCGGTGACGTTCTGGAGCAAACGCACACCAGAAAGGAGAAGCGCATGCGGCAGCCGTTCTGGTTTAAGCTCTACCTGGAGCCTCGGGAGAGCATATGGCACATGGGCCAAAGGATCAGCTATGCAAAGCGCTGAATGCTATCCTGTTACCGCGTGGTGACATACAGCTAGTTGTTGTCACTGACAGCTGCTGCTCATGAATGCTGCACTTGTGCCGAGCTCGCCTCTGAAGCCAGAGCAACGCGCTCGTCTTAAATTAAAGATCTGGAGACGTGGTCAGCGGAGGCGGAGCAGGTGAGAATTAATCAATGTCCAAGAGGTGCAGAGTCGAAAACACACTGGAACACGAAGGAACACACCAAGGAAAAGACGTATAGTCAGTAATTTATGATCTAAAAAAATCTCCAGTTGGCTTTATTATCTAAAACACTCTGGATGGATGATCCGGGATGTAGTCAATTAATTATGTGCAGCACTTTCTTAAAGTTGGGAGAACATTTCTTTTACTAAATTATTTTGGTTAAGATGATGCAATGTGTGGTTTTATTTAGTGTAATATGAGTCTTAAGAGTAATCAACTGTTTTCTTCATGCAGCTATGTGGTAATGTCCCACGAGAACTCGCATCTTAAGTAAAAAAACAACACAAGGATTCAAAAGAAATTACCCTCACCGGCCAGTTTCTCAAGCATTTAGGGTCGCTGTCAGTTCTCTATCACGCACTCTAAGCAGTTTTCTTCTGGCGTTCCCTCGTGTATCTGGATGAAATGAAGTGCAACAGCGTAATGCACCATATTGACATCCGACATGTCAAAACAGGGCAAATTACCATCCCATCTCAGATGCTTGCTAAGCCTCTGACCTGACCTCAAGTACATAACATCCGCACTCGGCGCTCATCAGTTCCTGCCATTCACCGGCCGGACGGCAAATGCGTTTAGTTGCCTGCTTCTCTAAGCTTTCAGCCGCTACTGTGTTCTATCATAACCTAAAACTACTGACATCCCATCAGCCTCGGCTGCACTGTGGCTTCACGTCTAATCCGCTACCAACTCATTGAACATCCTGCGTGCTGAACATTGACATATTTAGTGTTTTTTTTGCTCACCTTGCCCATGCAAAACCTCTCAGACCTCCTAGAAGTCTTGTTTTTAACCTCCTTAATTTATTTTAACTGCAGAGAAAAGAAAATCTGTCGCTTTTGCCGCCGCTTCCTGTTTCACCAGTCAGACAACAACCCCTCAGTCCTCATTCTCAGGTCTCTGTTCGGTGTTCAAATGATGTTTTTTTTTACTCATATTCCCCGGTGTGTTTGCCTGAAATGAAGTGCGCAGGCATAATGCACCATATTGATATCTTCCACATGTCAAAACACAACAAATTACCATCCCGCCCCGTCTTGGAAAAGAGACTCCCTCGGATTTGATC
Source organism: Stegastes partitus (assembly GCF_000690725.1). NCBI lineage: Eukaryota > Metazoa > Chordata > Actinopteri > Pomacentridae > Stegastes > Stegastes partitus. The sequence goes on along the minus strand of NW_007577875.1, from coordinate 592,743 downwards.
CATAGATCATCGGCACTCGGCACTCATCAAGCTGTCTCACGCACCGGAGCATTAATGCATTTTGTTGATATCAGCATTTCAGAGGCCATTAAGATGAAGCCGAGAGCGCTGAGAGAAAATTCGCAGGAACAGAGAGCGCAGAAAGTTACAGACCTTTACCTGATGGCGAGTCTTTCCTATTTTGATGGATGGTGGTTTGCATAGAGGTCAGTTCATTTTTCTTTTAAACCCATAATGACACGCCCCGGGTTAATGGAACACCGGCTCTTTGGGAAATGGACATCGAAAGCTTGTGCGTGTCTGCGGCTGATTGTTTGATCTCACGTGGAATAAAGGTCCAGAGTGCGGAATCTAAGCGGATCTGTTGTTAGAAATGGAAAACAATATTGATAATTCTGTTTTTATTAGTCTGTAAACATCTGAAAATGAGAAAAGTTGGCGTTCAGGTTCTCCTACACACTTGGAAGTTGCCACGAAATGTTTTCAACAATACTCCGATATATGTTTACCGTAAGTCTTTCACCTTACGGGAACGACATGTCCAAACAATACTCGCAGTAAAATTAAAAACCATTTTGGACCCTTTAACGATGCAACAGATGCACTGACGTACATGCATGTGGACTCATATGACCAAAACCAGAGTTTGAAGGTGTTTCTCAGAGCACACATTGGGGATAAAACCAAGTACATAAAACACAAAATGTACAAAAGAACAAAATAAAACAATCACAATGCTAAAGAGGAAAACAAAAAACAAACAAAGAATCCCCCAGCAACATAAAATATACAAAAAAACTAAGTAAAATAATCAAAATAACAACAATTAAAAGAAGATTTAAGTTTAATAAAGAGGTTTGTTTGAGATTGTCTCAGACAGAACTGCCACTCTTGACAGTGTAAAGTGTCTTTGAGTGTCTAGAAAAGCGCTATATAAATCTGATCAATTATTGTTATTATTTATTACTCTGGTTCCAAGTTATGATTTAAGAACAGTCAGAAAGTTCCTGCTCGACGTTCTCAAACAGCAATCAGACACTGAAGGAGTTAAAAGATCACTAATGTGAGTCTTGTCTGCCCTGATTAGGCTTTAAAACTAAACAATAAAGGGTTTAAGTCAGTTCTAAAACTAAGCAGAACCCAGCTGGCAGGGAACGTTCCCACAACACTGGGTAGCGTTATCTACACGTTCCAATAGTTTAAAGAAAAGACTGTTGTAATCAAATGTTCAAAGAACCTTTTTGGAATATTTTTAACTCCAGTAATGGTTCCACAAAGTTAATAGAACGTTTTAATGTTAACATTCAGAGGATGTTGTCAGGAACACTGATTATGTTCCACTATGACAAAGGAGGAACGTTCTCAACAAAACATTCAAACAATGTGTTCTGGATCTTATCGAGGCCTCAGATGATTTTTTTTTATAAAACGGTGGAACGTTCTGCCTGCAGTGTTCTGAGGATGTTTTGGGGATGTTGCCGAGGGACCCAGTATAGAACGTTCTCCTACAAAACATTCTCACAATGTTCTATGATAACAAAGACAGAACGTTCTCAAACCAACATCCGAACAATGTTTTCCAGACGCCTCATGTGACGGAACGTTCTCTATTAGACGCTCTTCTGGCTGTAACGTTCTAGCAATGTTGTTTCAGGAACACATTATAGAATCTGTAAAACGTTCCCACAGTGTTACATGCTATCAAAGGAGGAACGTTCTCGGTGCAACGTTCAGGTTTAAGGACACAACAGTTCACCAAACGTATTTGGAACATCTTTAGTTGTCCCGCCTTTTGTGAGGAACGTTCTAGGAACTAAAAGAAAACCTCCCAGTTGACACACTGCTGGTAACTCAGGTGGATTCTTTTTTTGAGAAAGTTCTGCAGAGTTCTAGTAAAGTCCAGCAAGAACTGGAGTAACGTGGTCACCTCCACAGCAGCGTTCTGGGTTAACTGAAGCCTGTGGATGTGGGTTTTTTTTGTTACTAAAACTGAAGTGAAGTGTTTTACGGGCGACAAATCTGGAGTTGATGAACGTGTGAATGACGGATCTGAATTTAAGGGTCAATTTGAGTTGAACAGAACGAGATTTTACAGCCTTCTTGCATAACACAGATGGATGGATGATGAACCCAAATCAGCCACACAGCGATCGGTTCGGTTCCTAGAAGGACCGATTCTGACGATTTCTGGTGTGAAATCGCCTCCGAGTTGATCATCTCCCGCAGCAGTCGCATAGCATCACACTGGCTGCGGATCAGAGGCGTGTTTACAGACGGACAGACGGAGCGGAGGGATGAATAAATGATGTGTGTGATCTATAATGAATGCCTCTTGTTCATTACACATTCTCACATTCAACAGGCCATTCCACAGGCCACAGCGCTGTCCTCGCCGGCTGGGTCTGTATGCGGCCCATCGCAGCGGTACTTAGACGAATGTGGCCGAGGGACGCGGGGACGATCCCCATTGGTCAGGCCGGACCTCGGTGGGCGGAGCCACAGGACCGCAGGTACACTAAAGGGGATTTCCTCCAGTTACCTTATGCTGGATCAGTGGGGATTTGTTCAGTCAGGTATGGTGGGCACTAAGGTTAATCCTAATTAATCGCTTTCTAGTCACGAGCTGATTGATGGTATTTAGCGACATTTAGCTTTGTAGAGCCCGACTCTGCATTTGTGAATCGTTAAAACAAGCCTTAGAACATCTGAGATCTGTGGTTAGCAAGATCTGTTGAGCCTGAAGTCAGAGTTTTCTTGGCTAGGTCACCGTGGTAACGGATGCTGCTCTGCTAACCTTTCATCTTTTCTCTACGAGCGATATGGATTCCCAGCTGAGTAACTACTTTATATCTGTAAAACCTGTTGTTGTAATTGTACGTTCATAGGACCACTGAGCAAATCTTTAAAGTTTTAGTGTCTCAAACTGTATGCACTGCGTTGCCATGGGAACCCACTTGCATCCAGCAGAAAATGTCCAAATACTTTTATATGCTCGGTCCTGATTTGCTGCAGCTCATTCAACAGAAAATAGAAAAGGTGTTAGTCTTTTCTGGTATTTATCACAAAGAATATTTGATCCAGTAACATTATTTTAACTTTGATTAGGCCTCAAATTTAAACGATTTCTGCATATTCTTCATTATTAGACAGTGACGTCTTCAATATTATGTTTAAATTAGTGAAGTTTAAGAATAAAAGTTGAGTTTTTTTTTCACCATGATATATTCTTTATAGCACCTCTCCATTCTAACAACCTCTTGACCAAAGTAGGGGGCAAACAACTGGTCCATTTTGAGCAGAGAAACCGTTAAATGACATGTTAGAGTCAGAGTCTGAAGCAGAAAACCTGGTTAGCAAAGAACCACTGTTACCTCTGATCGAGGTTTTAGGTTTTGTTGAGCCAGTTTACACAAACAAAGCCTGACTTTGTCAAACCTGCGTCATGGTGCGGTGCTCTGGTTAGTTGGAGATAATCAATCATCCAGAACAAGAGAAGCTGCTGGAAGTTTGGCTTTTCATTTTTACTTTGACACCCAAATGCACACAAGATTCAGGTCTGTTGTTGTTTACAAACTGTCACCTTATAATACATGAAGGCACCAGATGGGTTTAAAGAAAATATGAACGAAACCTGTGGTGGTCATGAATAAAGCACAAATGAAATGTTTAATTCAGAATCAGTCATTTATAGAGCAGACAGGTGACTCACACAGACTCTTTTTGACCCTTGTATGTACTTTCAAAGGGGAATTAATTCATTTCTGTTGCACCTGAAGCAGAAAAAGCTGCCTTTTCTTAACAATTTGTGCTCAGAAGGCGACCACAGATAGAAGAGCAGACGTTTCTATCACAAAACGTCGCCCACTAGCTCGTCGAGTTCAGCTTCTCAAGGTGTATGTGCAGCTCATTGAGATGCACTGAAAGAGCAGCAGACAGAGGATTAAACAGTGGCAAAGATCAGAGGGAGGATTAAGGCGAAGAAAGAGGACGGGGGAGTTACCCCGAGGGGGGAGAACCCGGGCAGGACGGGGGGTGATGATCACTTTGTGTTGTTTTTATAGGTGCTGTCATATAACTGGGGTCTCCTCCCCCCCGCCGACCCCCTCAGCTCTTCCTCCAGGCGCAACATATGATGGATGTCAGTGTAAGTGTGTGTGTGTGTGTGTGTGTGTGTGTGTTATAATATCTCAACAACTATTAGACGGATTGCCATGAAATTTTGTACAAATACTCCTGGTCCCCAGACGATGAAGAAGCTGATTCTCCGGCTTTTTTCCTGCAGCGCTGACGTTTTTTAAATATCTGCTGCAAGGTGGTGCAGATATGCAAGGTGCCCAGAGGATATATCTAACGTCTCTTCATGCATTTAGCTCAAGTATCCCTGCAAAGCTTCACACAGCACGGCTCTGGTGTTGTTTGATACCTAAAAAGTTGGCAAATCTGCCACATAAGCAGCAAATTCTTATATTAATGTTTATAGTTTCCTCTTTGCTTGATAACTGGCATCTTCTTGCAACAAACGAAGCAGCTACTGCTTTAAAAATGAAGGAATTTAGTTAGTTTAAAATGAGTAACAGCGGAAAAATGATGAGCATTCACGTGTTATTCCAACAGGTCATTATGGACACACTATGTGACAAAATGTGTCTAAAAAAAAAAGCCTGCTAGTTAATCATCTGAAACCTGAAGCATGTTGTATTTTCTGAATGAGAGCATCTCAGGTTGGCTTCATAAAACATTCTCTAAAGTCCGATTAAGGAGTTTTTAGGGTGTTAAATATTGTTAAATTCTGCCTCGGTGCCACATTTCAATGCACAGTTTACACCTCGAGCATCATTTTTCAACACACAGGGCAGTTTTTGTACGTTCTAAACCAAACCGCGTGTAAAGAAGGTTCCAAATAAGCGAAAACTAACAAACAAACATATTGGTTCAACAGGGGACCCAAACCTCGGTCTCCTCGGTGAAAATCCTGTGATTTTACAAACTCAACCCATTTTGTTTTCTTTATGAGGCTTTTTTTTTAAAACAGGAAAAACAGCACAAGTTAAAAAATCCCCTTAAAAGAGTCTAAAATAAATCAGAAATGTTACAATCATGAATTTACAAAGGATAAAAATATGTATCACTGTCCAGATACATATTCTTAAATTTCAAATCAGATAAAACAGATTTAACTGATCAAAAATATCACAAAGCAAATATGAAAAAAAAAAAAACACACCACACTGGACTGAGTTGGACAATAAAAATGTGAGGACCAACAGAACTAGTGATGAATATTCTAAAGCAGGGCCAGTTGAAGGAATGTACATGAGGAAATACTAAATTAAAAATAAGGAATTAGAAAAATAATTAAAAATATACCCCCCAAAATTAATTAAAAATAAAATAATTAATTAAAAGTAAAAATAATGAATTAAAAATATACCAAAATTATATCATAATAATTTTGATATATTTTATTAAAAGTAATTAAAAATATACCAAAAAAAGAACAAAAATGTAATATGTGCCGTTAGTGTGTCATAACACAAATATAAGTCTATTATTATTTAGTAAACTGCATATTTAAATTTTTATGTTTTTTTTTTAGCACATTTTACTTTTTATATTTTTTGTTCTTGTTTTTAAATTTAACACTGTGACCGTAAAGAAATTTCCCATCGAGGATCAATGACGTATTTCTGCTTCAGACAACAACAATCCTTCTAAATATCATAACTATGACTGAATTTTTCTATTTTAAACATTTTAGCTGAGTTTTTTCAAACACTTTCTACAAATTGGTGTATTTAACTTGTTTTCTATTCAAAATGTTGGGTTAATTGCATTAAATCTTGCCCATAATTCAACCTTTAGTACACATACTTTGCATGTTATTGTGTTTTTTATGTCACGTTTGTCCTCCTTTTCCTGTTTCCTGTTTCACGCCGACTATATTTCTGTCTGGTCCCGTCAGCTGGGGTGGTGCAGAAAGTGGCGGCGGGGGTTTAATTGGGGGTCATCTGGAAAACAAGGTCCCCTTTTATTAAAATCACATCGACCTGTGACCCCTGCAGCTCAGCCGCCGCTGGAGCTGATGGCGGCAGAACAATAGGACCTGCAGGGCCGGCGCTGCTCTACAAGTGTGGCGGCGTTGGGGGTCGGCCATGTTGCCATACGTTCACGTCCGGACCTCTTAGAGCCGGCTTGGCTGCACACGGAGACGAATCAGAGGCTCCTAATTACTCCTTGTCATATAATTGGATTTTCTTCTTTACTGACTCAGCTTTCACTCCGTGTCTGTTCAAGTTAAGCCGAGCAGAAAAAATCAAAAGCGAATTAAACTTCCACTGTTGTTGTAAAGGAGAAAGTGCAGAGTAACACCTCGGTGCAACACCAGGTGCTTATCGATTCTGGTGCAAGAACTTCGTTGTTTATCACTAAAACGTGTGTTGCTGCATTGGTCGACAGCGCAGGACATATTAATTCCACAATAAAGGCTATAAAACTGTGAAATGCCGGCAGCTTTTCGTAAGTTTCTTTAAAACTTTAACTGAGGAGAACAAAGTTTGAGCATCTTTCTTTCTTCTTCTTTTGTCTTATTTTTTGCACTTTCTTGCATTTATCATCACTGTTTGCTTTTATTTCTGCTTTGTTTCCACTTGTGTGTTTTAACCCCAATCAGACAAACACATCAATGGATTTGTGCACAAGTTTCCACACACTTGTGCGAACCGAGTCAGTGCTTTTTCATACCTTCCCACTGGAGTGTTTGAGGCTCATGAGTGTTTTAAATGGATCCTACTTAAATTATCTCAGAGGAGTCAGCAGCTGTAGTCGATCTGTGCTTTCTGGTGTTTAAGGTTTCCGGATGCCGCCGTTTTTCCGTTAACCCCTCATCTCCCATCTGTAACTTCCCGTCGAATCACTTCGTCTCTCTTTGAATGCGAGCAACAGATTTGCCGTCTTTCTTCCAGGCGTGGCTGGACTGGTGGTCGTCCGTCATTGTCTGCGGGACAACGGGAATCACTTCTGCTCAAACCGACACAAGCCTCCGGTGTCCGTTCGGCTTTGTGCGGCGCGCGGCGCTCCTCATTGTTGGAAGGTCGGACTTTTGTTTCTGGGCGTGTGTCGCTTCAGGTGTATATCAGGTGGCCCGGCTGTGTTGGGTTGGCGGGATTTTCAAAAAAAATAAAAGCTGACATGTATGTGATGTTTGAGATGTCTGCACATGTTGTTGGATGGATCACATTCACAATAAACTGTTAACGGAACCAGAAAAATGGATCCAAGAGGCCTCATGAGCCTCCAGATAGAAGGATTCTGACATAAAGAGACAAGACAATAAAGTGAAGAGGAAAAGCAAACCTAATATACTAGAGAGGAGCAGCATTAATACGTCTTATAGTCAAGTAAAAGGACACAATGGGTATTTTTTAAAGGGTTTTAATCACTTACATGTAAATTACTCATGCAGGTAAAATCACACTACATATAATAATGAGTCTCAACCCCAATATTTACACTTGTTAAGCTGCTTTTGTAACATCAATCCTCACCTGTTTTACTGGAGGCAACATGTGCTGCATGAAAAACATCGACTTTGCTTTCGTTTTTTAAAAATCTGTTTTGTTTTGCATGGATTGGTTTTCATTATTTGTCTGAACTGACTTACGTTTCACCGTAAAACACAAAACTTTGTCTTTGTAGGTGCTATTTAAAGAGTTATAATAATAATGATAATAACCAGAACTGGTTTTCACACCATCTACAACCAAAACTGCAGCCAGCACCAGAGCCGGTGGTTTATTACCAGAATTATGCAACAAGCATCGAAAGCCAGCTGTAAAAACCTTCTGTTTCTTCTCTGGTTCTGACTTTCTGCCAGAAACGTGGCTGCAGGGATTCTTTCCATTTGGCCACATGAGCATCTGCAACCTCAGCGACCTGCTGGAAATAAAACGAGGCTCCCGGTCGACGCTGCGTTTCATTTTAAAGGTGTTTTATAGGGTTTAGCTGGACTCTGTTTTTGCTTGTGTTTTCATCATCATGCTGAATTATTAACGGACGTCCCCGAAATCCTGCAACAAAGTTGGAAGCAAAATGATTGCCCTCACCATAAAATGCAGCTGTTCTCAAATTTATTTATACTGTTGTTTTTTGTTTTTTAAAAATTTTTCTTTTCAAACACAATTCAAAAACAATGTCTTATATTTTTATAAATTTTTATTTATTATTACTTTCGTCAGTTTGTAGTTATTTGAGTGACTATTGTGAATTTTGCCTTTTCTTTAATGGAAGCAGATGAACACACCTGAGGACGACTGTTATGAACGGATGCTTCATTTTAAATAATAATACTATAATAAAAAGCTTTATTTCTGTAGCAGCTTTCAAAAGATGCTTTACAAAAAGTACACAACACATTAGAAACCAACACTAAAACATGAGTGAAGTCCATCGATGCTCAGCTTTGGTCCAGTTCATCTGATATTAGCAGCAGGTCTCATATTTGTGTTTAGATTCAAGCTTTTTGAATATGATGCACTTGTTTTGTTTCTGAGGACTCACGTGTGATACAGAATAAATAAACCAATAAAACAATAAACTCAGCATGTAGACATCAACCATCGGCATGGCTGTGTGTCACAGTGTGTGTTTTTGCTGCAGATTAAATCCTTGTGTTGTCAAACGTCCACTGAAGTCAGATGTTCTCTTCCTGGAGAACGATAGTTTTCTGTTTACTCTGTCTGTCTTCCTGCAATGTGCTTAATACTTGTCCTTGTAATGTATTTATGCACTGTTTTAAGAAATCAATATCGCCTGCAACAAAATGAGTGTTCCTTCTTTTGTGTGTGTGTGTGTGTGTTTACCTGCGCTGCTTCCTATTGTGTCCTGAGTGTGTGTCGTTTGGCCCGAGGCCCTGCAGATAATGCAGCGTGGATCTATAGCAGCAGCCACATCTGTCTCCGCGCTGCCGACTGCTGCTATTATCACTATTGACCTGACGCTCTCTGCTCGGTGTCTGTCGCCGTCTGTGAACCGACCTGAAGCCTCTTTAGCCCGCAGGAATGATCCCAAACGGAGTGTGACGCTCAATGATTAACTTTTATTTTGCTCCTTAGAACAAGGAAGGTCTGCGTTAACACAGCTTGAAACATGTCTGACTAAAAACAGTGACACGCTGTGGATTTTAAAGTTTTCAAATAGCGTACAAAGATGCATACATGTGTGTTTAAATTATAATCAGCAGATCAGAAGTTATTGCAGTTATCAGAGTTACATCTGCATATAGTATCCGTGCAACATAATCAACCCTGAGCACACAATTAACATGCACAGGGACGCTATAAATAATATATGTGCTGTTTTTCAAAAGGAAACAAGCTTCTGCTCTTAAAGTTTTACTACAACCATCAGTCGATCAGAATTGTAGGTATTTTAACAGAAGCAGGAGTTTAAAAAAGTGCCGGAAACAAAATGAAATTCAACTTAATTCTAAAGAAGTTTGTGTTATTTGTATATTTTTTTAGTTAAAGTTACGCAGCGTGCATAGAAAAAAATCCTTTTTTCTGCCTTTTCCATAAGATTTACAGTAAAAGTTATATTAGAAAAAGAAATATGTAACCTCAGGAGAGATTTATTTGCATGCAGATTTGGGAAAACTAGTCAAATGCTTCATGATATAATACCAACATATCACTGCACTGACATGTTGATGTCTATGCACGGACTGGATCGCACACATGTAGCGTATCTACATGTATATATATATATATATGTAAGGATGAGTACAGGAGGAATTCTAACAGAGTGGTGGAGATAGATGCACGGCGAACAAAATAATCACTGTCTCACCGACATTCAAATACGTTGTCAGAAAGGTCAAGTCGGCTGGTTTCATCTGAGGCGCGCTACACCTCGGCGCAGTAAATACAATTCAGCCGAGAACAGAGGATGTGGCTGCAGAGTGCATTCAGGAAAGACACCCCATAAAGATCTGGCTTTTATTGATATTGAGTTTTTAAGTTCCTTCGGGGTGCGTTCAGACGGCGTGACATCATCGTTAGTCGTAGTTAGACCAACACAGAAACACAAACACCACGAGGAGTTTGAACCCTCTGAGCTTTTTATGCTTCACATGAACAAACTCGCTTTTGTTTCGTATGTAACGTCCATCATGAGATAGAAAAGAAAGTGTTTTTCCTCTGATTGACTCACTTGGTTTGTATTTTCAGTTGCTCAACTTGCTCTAAATCACATCTAGTTAAACCTGCAATCTTTGAAATCTCCATTTTTTTTTGTCTCTTGTGGCATCAACAGCAACAAGCATTGACAGATGTGGTTTTGAAGCCCGTTTTTCCACGTGTGATATTGTCTGTTTGTGTGTTTTGTTGTGGTTTAGTAACATTTACACCAAGAAAATACAGTTTGCTGCTTTGCACACCGTTGAGTTGAGGAGCTTTGCCAAACATCTCTGGCAAGAAATATAACAGCTGGACAGTAAAACGTGTGTCATTAACAAGCGACAAACTCTGGTGTTTAAAAATGAAAGCGTTGAAAACTGCAGTTCCTCATATGGCCACTTGAGGCCGACTCTAACGGGAGTCAGTCCCCATAGACCCCCATGATAAAATGTGCGACTTTACAGCAGAATCAAACATGTTTAAAGCCCTGATACAGAAATGTTTTTGGTCTCTGTGGCTAAATTACCAATTTATGAAAGCTATATGATGGGTGAATTTTTACATAACTCACCTGTTTAAACTGTTTTAAGGCGTAATTTTTGCATAATTACCAGTCAGGCTGTCGTCACAGAGGGTTTGTCCACCTTTGTTTACAGTCAGTGGTCATTAATTTTGCACTGGTTGTGGTTTTCTGCAGGAATGTGGCCACAGACGCCCAGTTCTGTACATAAAGGGACTTTAATATGAATTCGTTAGTGGATTAAACGCCCAATCACCTTTGTGTTACCTCATTTAGAGATAAGTTATGACACTTATTTAACGCAAATTCATAAAAAATGCCACCAGTTTTAACAGCATGCAGCTCCTCACCCTTAACCCTTTCAACACTGAGGAACTTTGGCTTGAACTTCACGATCAGGTATGGTTTTGATTAATCACTCGTAAATTCTTAAGTAGACTTTGCATCGTTTCATATCTGGTATGATCGTAGCCTCTGGTTGTCGTCGTCGGCGACCTGAGGGGTCTTAACGGTTAGCGGCGAATATGCTAGCTAATAGCAGCGTTAGCCGTGAAGACGACAGTAGTGAGACTCCATCGGTGCTTGTTTAATATTTTCCCGTTACGTATCCTTGAAAACAGCGTAATGGCTCAATTTGCAGCGTAATTTTTTCAGGCAGCAGAGTAACGGGCTGTTACTCTGTTATGACGCTGGCGAGAACCCTGTATGCAATTATTATTATTATCATTATTACTATTTGCATAATTTATTTCATGACTGAATTGCTTGTTCACATGCGGGGATTCCCACTGATAGACAATCAGAATGAATGTGACATAAAGTCGCCGTATACTGGAGTCGTAGCGTCAGCCTGGTATAGCGGGCTATGGTGTTGAAAGGGTTAATGGCTTCTATTTTTATGTTCTTATTCCAAACATCTGCCCACCTAAAGAGAAACTCCATTTAGCGTGTACTTTAATAACTCCGTCACACCATCCATGTCCGTCACACAGTATCCTGATGACCTCTCACAGATACTCCTGTTTGTGTTCTCTCCCCTTCATTAAAGCACCACCACGACTCTCCATCGGCACCATCCCGTCTCATTTACTGTCCCAGTTTGAGAAACCAGACATCCCACACGATGATAAATCGCCGGCGTCATCCGCGAGGCGTCGCCATGATGGATCATTTGAATCCACAAGGTGTTACTAATTATCGGCGTCGCGGCCGATCCCGCCGAATGTCAACACCCATAATCCGGCGGCGCTTTTGAGGGGAATGCCAATAAGGAGGCCGCACGCTAAAACGGCGGCCGCAGATTGCTTGCGATCACTATTGACTGACCGATAGGGAAACGTCCGCAGTGATTGTGAAGCGAAGCCACTGAAATGTCCCGCAGACGGGATGAATAATGGGCTTGTAGTTTGGATCCAATCAGCCACGAAAGAACAAAGCCCCGGAGTGGCAATTAAAAATGTGGATGACTGTTTGTTTCTGCTCTTATTGTCCAGCTGCGTGGGCAAGTTATTATCAACACAATCATACAAAATACAGAGAATAAACATGCAAATAAAGGAGCAACGCTGTGTCAGACACATAAACAACAAACATGTGAAGTCAGTGTCTGATATCTCTGATTAAAGGTCAGTTTATGGAGCTTGTTAACTGCAAGAATCCTCCCAGAGTCAAACCTTGGCTTTACTGGAGAAGTTTTACACTGTAAAAAATAAAAAAGTTAAGACAACTTCTAATGAAATCATGTTCAATCAACAAACTGCTTTGAGTTACAGTAATTAGTGTTTGGTTTAAGATGACAAACATTTCATAAATTAAGTTGCTCCAATTAGATTATCTTGAGTAGGTTTTCCAGCTTTTTTTATGTTTTGTTTGTGTTGCTTTGAGGAAAATAAATTTAATTTTTAAAAATTTTAAACCCCAGTTGTGTGTTTGAGCACAAAATCTTTAAATCTTTAAATCCAAAAACAACACATTGGAGTTTTAACTACGTTCATGCTAACGTCTGCGTAGCTACTTGCTAATCTTGCCAGTTGCCAATTTTATTATGTCAACTTAAACTCACGGTAATACTGTTTGAAACTTGCACCAGGCGTTCAGGTAACTGGTGGGAATTAGTCCCCTGAATTAGCTGTTAAGACTAAACAGAACTTTATTAATCCTTGTGCTCAGAAAATGAAAACTGCCCAACATTTTAACACAAGATATAAGAAGTACAATACATAACTGAAAATACAAATAAATGAGCCACAATTAGAACTAAAACTAAGACATAAGAAGCAATATTGTCAGTGACTTTAGATGATAGAGTGCTGCTAAAATGATAAACCAGCTCTGCTTAGTTGAATTTGGTTTGTAAGATAACACAAGACAAGAAAGTAATCCCACAGTGGGGGAAATTTGCAGCGTTACAGCAGCAAAGAGGGACTGTAGCGCAAAAATAAACCAAAATATATGTAATTTGAGATAAAGGAGTATTGCACAGATTCTTTCATGAATGGAAATAGTAAGAAAAGTCGTAATATTACACAGATGTTTGTCTATAAACACAGATTAAGTAGAAAAAATACATATAGCACATATTCTAGTACATGTAGAAAAACAGATATTGAACAAGGTTTTTTAAAACTATAAAATGTTCTGAATTTACAGAATGTGTTGATGTTTTACCAAAGAGAACAAACTGTTGGTTGTAAAAATCTGGATTGTTCAATCTGGAGTCCGCTGGTGTGAAATCTTCTCTTTTCAGATTTGTTCGTGTGCCAAACTTGAAGCAAAGTCTTCATGCAGCTTTTAATTTACCTCCACGAGTTATTTCAGCAAATCAAACTCAGCAAATCGCAGCTTTTTAGCGTTTTTTTTTTTAGCTTTTTAGTAAGCTATCAGCGGCTGCAGGGCCCCGAGGATGGGCATTTATCTCGGTGTCCGGGCTCGCCGTGGGGCCCCCGCGGTCCCCCGTGGAGCCTTGTCACCGCGTTGTCACGACTCCGCCTGCAAAAACACAACACAGCGTCGTCGTGACGATCGATACCCGGAGATGGCGCGAACGAGGTCAGCGAGAGGGAGAAGATGGATGGAGGGCGGTCGCCTCTCGTTTGCTCTCCCTCTCACTCTCTGCTCTGCATTACCTGGATCACAGAGCACACACTCCCCGTGGGCCGCCGGCGCACACACACACACACACACACACACACACACAACGCCAGATACACATTCATATACACGGCGGTGCAGCAGGGCAATCAATTTACACCACTTAGTTGGTCATTTGGAGTTCATCATTTGGTTTTTATCTCTGCTCTGTATTGATTCCACGCAAAGAGCGAGACAGAAGAAGAAGGAAAAAAAACTCAGAGGCTCAGTGGGGCTGCGTTCAGTCCAAGTAATGTCACCCCATAAAAGTCCTAAACCTGCTCCTACAGATCTCATTTACACATCGGTTCAGGCTGGGTTTTCCTAATATCATTCTGAGTTTTGATGCACACCTTTCAATAAATTGAAATGTCATTGATTTGCCACTTTTTTCGTGATTATAAACTCATCCATCGACAGACTCAGACACTTATTTGCAATAACACGTGAACGTTTTGTTCATTCATTCACGTTTTCAAATCCGTTTGCTCAGATGTGTATTTTCAAAAACGTTCTGAGAAAGTTCAGCAAAGTTCCTCTCATAATTCTTTTAGTTCCCAGAATGTTCTTCCTAAAGGCGGAACAACTAAAGCTGTTTTCAAAATGTCTGGTGATAACATTGATAGATAGTTGTGCACTTGGTGTTTTGTTTTGTTTTTTTTTTTTTATCATGCAACATTGTGAGAATGTTTTAAGAATTCTACAGTGTTCCCTCAACAACATCCCGAAAACCTTCTGAGAACATTGCAGCCAGAATGTTCCACCTTTGTCGGTATATCAAAGTGCAGGAACGTCCCATAGAGAACGTTCTTGAAGGTTTTTTTAATGGTGCATTGAGAACATCCTTTGCTATCATTGTGGAAACGTCTTACAGAAGAACGTTCTATCTTTAATATATATTACATTGCAGGAACGTTCCAACACATCTGGAAAACATTTTCTGAATGTTAGTTTTGAACATTCGTTCTTTGTATCATCGTGGAAACGTTTTATTGTAAAACGTTCTGTGATGTGTCCCCACAAAAATATCGGCAAAGTTCTCAGATCATTGCAGGCCAAATGTTCCGCCTTTGTTAGAAAGTACATTAAAGAAACGTCTTTTAAAAATCGTTCAAGACTCGATAACATCTGGAAAGCGTTTTTTTAGTGATGATTTGAGAACGTTCCTACTTTGTTGTTGTCGAACATAACCTGCGGTCCTGACAACGTCAACCATGGTATTAACTTTATTTGAACATTGCTGAAAATTAAAATATTCTTAAAAGGTTCTTTGAACATTTCATTTAACAGTTTCTTTAACAAATGATTATAACTTGTAGGTGATGTTAGCCGGTGTTGTGGGGACGTTCCTGCTGGGTAGACAGCACTGAGTAAATGATCTGCTCATACATGGACATTCCAACGTTAAAAAACAAAACAAAAACAAACGGGAGCTTCATGTTACAAACAGACAAACAAACAAACAAAAAACACAAGTTCATGAGAAATCTGTGTCTAGACACCTTCTTCCTTAACCTCCCATTTCCCACAAAACCAACCTCATTGATTAGGACTGCGAGGGCATTCAGGGAAATAGAGAAACCAGTTGGTGGTTTAAAGCTAGAATGTGGGATTTTAATTAGTATATACACACATCCAAGCCCTTCCCGAGCATGTTCACACAAAGCTGATTCAGTCTACTAGTGACAGAATTTTATGTTTCTGTGGTGAACAGGAAACACCCGTCGTGGCTAAAAAAAAATGAAGCCAGCACAGAAAAACTGCAGTTCCTCAAATGGCCACTTGAGGCTGCCTCCAAAACAGTAAGTCTCAAAGACCCGCATGTTAAAATGTACACCTTTAAAGCAACATGTTTACAGCCTGCTACCAGGACGGCTTTGGTCTCTACAGCTAATTTCCCCTTTTGTGACTCCTGCACAGGGAGTGAATCTTTGCAGGAGGAACTTGTTGCATTTGTATTTACGCTGAAAGTTGCATACCGTAATGTCCGGACTATAAGCCGCTAAACCACTGCGGCTTAAACAACGATGCGGCTAATTTATGGATTTTATGAGTTTTACGAATTTGCCTCGAGACGAAACTGACACTGAAAGCAACGACAAAAGAGAGACTGAGGAAGTGTGTGACAAAGTATTTCTGAGGCTGTTCAAGTCCGACACTGAAGAAGACGACTTTAGTGGTTTTAGTGCAGGAGGAAGATGAAGATAGCGATCAATGACTTTTCCTGGTAGGCAGCTGTATTTTTTTATTTTTTTAACGAGCTGTGTTACAGGAACTGTTTGGAAAAAAGCCTTTACGTGTTTGTGTGTGTTACCGGTACGTATTTAACTAAAAGTTTAAAAAACCTTTCTGTGTCAATATCTCATGTTACAACGTGAACACCTGCAGCTTATAGACAAGTGCGGCCTGTATATGTACAAAACTTGTTTTCTTTTTAAAATTAGTGGGTGCGGCTTATATTCAGGTGCCTCAATAGTCCAGAATTGACAGTAATTAAAGAGTTACAGGTCAGTTAGACTCCCACTAGTTCATCTGTTGATTAGCTGGAGAACTGCCATGATGGTGACAGCTGAAGCCACCACAATGAGCTGCAAAACCTCTGTTTA
>NW_007577875.1:559380-575219 GCF_000690725.1 Stegastes partitus | reverse complement strand
GTAAATGGAGTAAATGTCAACTATATTTGTGTAGGTCCTCTTACAGCCAGTAGACGGAGGTTAAAGTTCCACACGACGAGAGTTCATCAACATTTCAATGTAGTTTTTGCGCTGCATGCAGAAATGTAACATCTTAGGAATCATCACACTTATTTATTTCCTTACATTAAACAACAACAACAACAACAACAACAAAAATTCTCATATTCTTGATTAGTGACTCCAATTCCCTCGTCGTCCTTCTTCAACTGCCTGGCAAAGAAAAACAGGCAGCACCCAAGTTACGCATCAGTTAGATGATCAGTTGAGATTATCAGTGGCGGTACTTTAAACAAAACAGGCTTTTTTAAAGAAATACTGTCCTACACATTTGCATGAATTGCATTACAGCTCAGGCCTTTCCTCACACGCTGGCCACACATCAGATTTCCAATGAACACTGTTTTGGTTTTTTTTGTTTTCTGAAGAAGAACCCAGTTCTCCAACGAACGCTGGGCTTTTCTTCAGAGAATATCACTTTACTTGTAAACCCATAAAGTCATGAATCTGTGAAGTCTTTTTTTTTTCCTGCAAACACTATATTTGGTTGCCTGCTGTGAGAAGTTTGATAAACAAAACTACAAAGAGCTTTAAGAAGGTCTAAGTGATGACTGATGGTTACCTGAAGCAGCAAGAGGAACTTTTTTGTGATCAGGACGGTTGGGACAGTTGATATATGAAAAGCTTCTCAGTGATGTGTTGAGAAGCAGGCAGCAGCAGAGCAGATGGGAGTTTTGGTTCTGCAACTGTTGCCTGATAAACAAGCTGTTTGTGTGGGAACCTTTCTGCTCCAGTCCTTTGTTTGTGCTCGTGCCGTTCAGTCCGACAGCAGGCGAATGAAGGTCCGAGCCTCGGGGCCTCGAGCCGACGGGCTAATCTGGGTAATCAGGACTTTAATCTTGAAAGTGTTTCTGCGCTGTTTTCCGTTGTCTTGTCCCATACAAGACGAATTCCAGCAACTAAAGACACATAGGAGGATGAAGACAGTGCCTTCAGTGACCAGTCACCTTCCACACATGTACAGGGTCGAGGATAAAGTCCCGACAAGCACCAGTAAACAGCATTTTGCACTTTAACCCTTTCAACATGAAGTCTCTTTGCTTGAAGTTCATGCTCAGATATGGTTTTGATTAATCGCTCATAAATTCTTAAGTGGACTTCACATCAGGGGCTGCAAGGTGGCGCAGTTGGTAGCACTGTTGCCTCGCAGCAAGAAGGTCACCAGTTCGCGTCCCGGTGGGGGCACCGGAATCTTTCTGCGTGGGCATGTTCTCCCCGTACAGCGTGGGTTCTCTCCGGGTTCTCCGGCTTCCTCCCCAAAAACATCCATCCATCCATTATCTATACACCGCTTAATCCTCACTAGGGTCGCGGGGGGGCTGGAGTCTATCCCAGCTGACTCAGGGTGAAGGCAGGTTCACCTGGACAGGTAACCAGTCTATCACAGGGCTACACTTAGAGACAGACAACCAAGCACACTCACATTCACACCTACGGACAATTTAGAATCACCAATTAATCTCAACATGTTTTTGGACTTTGTGGGAGGAAGCCGGAGAACCCGGAGAGAACCCACGCTGCACGGGGAGAACATGCAAACTCCATGCAGAAAGATCCCGGGACGCGAACCGGCGACCTTCTTGCTGCAAGGCAACAGTGCTACTAACTGCGCCACCTTGCAGCCCCCCCAAAAACATGTTGAGGTTAATTGGTGATTCTAAATCGTCCGTAGGTGTGAATGTGAGTGTGCTTGGTTGTCTGTCTCTAAGTGTAGCCTGTGATAGACTGGTGACCTGTCCAGGGTGTCCCCTGCCTTCGACCTAAGCCAGCCCCCCACGACACTCGTGAGGATTAAGCGGTGTGTAGATAATGGATGGATGGATGGATGGATGGATGGATGGATGGATGGACTTCACATCATTACATATCTGTTATCAATCAAAGGGAGAGTCGTCATTGTCGACCCAGTTAGCGAATGCTGCTAACAGTTAGCGGCGAATACACTAGCCAATAGCAGCATTAGCAGCAAAGTTGACGGTAGTGAAAGTCCATCAGCGCTTGTTAAATTTTTTCCCGTTACGTACTCTCGAAAACAACATATCGGCCCAATTTGCAGCGTAGTTTTTTCAGGCAGCAGCGTAACGGGCTGTTACTCTGTTATTACGCTGGAGAGAACCCTGTATGCAATATATATATATATTTTTTTCCTAATTTATTTCATGACTGAATCGCTTGTCCAAAAAAGGGGATTCCCACTGATAGACAATCAGAATGAATGTAACAGGAAGTCGCCATATCCCGGAGCCGATGCCGATCTAGAAGCCAAGAAGTCTAAGGCAACACCTGACATCATGAGTGCATCCCATTGGAAGTGCAAAAATCTACATTTCTAAGCACTAACCCGATCCATTGCTCTGAGCAGTCAGTTGGTTGCACTTTGAACTGGTCTGGAATCAGCAAAAACTCCAAAAATCTGCAACATATTCATCTCCAAATGGAAATAAGAGAAAGGAAAAGAATCCTAATGCACCCTGGAACACTGATATTCTATATATATTTCCCAACAAAGGCGTCCTAGAGCACGAACGCTGCCAAACGTATCGTAAAAGTGACAATATTATGCCGACGTAAGACATTAGACGGTGAAGGGAGAGAATGAAGGGAAACCAAGATGGAAGTACACAGAGGTTCGAGGATTAAAACCTCATTTAGTTTTGATCAAATCAACTAATGTTTCAAAGTAAGTGTTGCTCCGATGTCTGTTTCATGGAGGGCAGTGCAAGAAGGAGCTTATTTAGAACTTGGCTTCAGTAACCGACGGTTGCGTTCGTTGCTGTTTGTTGTTCCAACGCGGTGAGTCATCGGGAGTTTCGTGACTCATTTTGAGATTTGGACGTTTGATGCCGTCTTAGTGGCAACGCTCCGGCACCATTTGAAAATGAGGAACCACCGTTTGTGGATGGATGTTTTATTTATTTAGTTTTATCACTGCACAAGAGCTTCGTCTGCTAAAAACATGTCGCTCACACGCTGCCAGAGTCACCACAGCGAGGCTCTGATACGCCGTCTGGTTTAAACGATGCACCTTCTGCGTTAGAAATCCATCTGATACACCATCTTTACACTTGACCGACCAGATGTGTAAATCTTTTGTTACTTTGGCCTCAATTCCAAAAAAAAAAAAAAAGAGAGGTGAACTTTGCTGGATGTTGTGGAACTTCTCGGTGGGAATGTTGGCGATGCTAACAGTTGGTATGTAAATGTAAAAACCTGCACTGAAGATACGAGATAAGATCGAGACGCGCTGCTGGAGAACTTTATCTGCTCATCAGCCGTCGTCCGTGTGTGTTTTTCTAGTCGTACAGTTGAAAACACTTTCTTTGAGGTTTTCTGTCTGTTTCGTTTTTTTGGTCACTTTCAAATTAAAATAAACAAACTGAACTTCTTCTTTCACACGTTTACGGAGGCAGATGCTTCTGAGGTTAAACAGATCAAAAAGGGGGCTTCTTGGTTATCAGGAGCTTTGTTTTTCCAGCAAAAACCTTCATCAGATGAGTAAAAACAGACACTTGCTGCCTTTAGAGAAGTGAATATTTGGGTGAATAGGTGCCTGATGGACACATTGTGCAGCAGTTTGCATAAAAGAGCTTTAAATATATTGATAATTGATTTATAAAATGCCTAACTGAAACCGTCTTTGCTTGGGTTGCACCGTTGGGAAACATCGCGCTGTTGTCTGCTTTAGTTTCACTTGAGTGACCTTGTAGACATTGATGTGCCTCCAGCTGTGCATCGGCACTAATGGACATCAAAATATCAATGACAGGTGAGTCAGAAACCATCATCGCCGTCTTGTCTCTCATCCTGCTTCTACCAGCTTGTCTTTCTGTCTGTGTCACGTCAGGGGAGTTGTTCATTCAGCTCCTGTCACCTTAACTGGAAGTCTTCCAGCCAGCCAAGGGTCAAAAACATGCAGAAACTGATCCAATGTGCTCATAGCAAGGACTAAAACTTAGAATTTCTTTGGATCTAATCTGCCTCTCAGAAGTCTCAAAATTAAACCACTGTACAGTCACTGTCCGGTCATGGATTAAACCCGTAAAACTCACCTCTGTGGAGCAAAAATACATATTTGCGGCCTTTAAATGGCTCAGATGTGTCACTATAGCGTCGCCTCCTTTATAAAACAAAGTTCCCGCTTCTTGAACCAAACGTTTCTGCACCTCGAGCACACCAGCTCATCCTCAGCTCCGTTCGAACACACTCTGCTGCACAAAGGCAAGTTGTAAAGTTGGAATATCTCAGCCGTTCGTAAAACCGTCTCCGAGGAAGAAGAGCGATCCAGAAAAGTCCACCCTGCAGGCCGATGTGTCTCCAAACAAAAAAACAAAACAAAGCAAAAAAAAGTTCTTCAAGACAGGATTTTGTGTTCATTTTTGGGCATTTTTTTCAGTCTTCTCTCTTTTTTTTTCTCTTCTTCTTCTTTCGACTCTAACATACACTGAAAAAAGAGGACAAACCTAAATAAAATGCTTTGGTTGGTAGGTTTAATTCAGCTTCTCCAAATCAAGTTAACAACTAATATGATCCCACAGGTTTAGATGCACTTCCTGTTCTTGTCTTTTCTTTGCTTTGGGAGAAAACAAACAGTTGCAGCAGAAAAATGTGAAGAAATGCGAAGCGGCAAACCTGATTCATGCACTTTGGCTTTTATTCTAACACCAGTTAAACGCTAAAGTAGAAACATAAAGAAAATCATTGAACTTCACTACAACTAATAGTTCCTCCTAAAAACTACACTTCTATACGTCTTAACTACATTTTTAATTATGTTTTAAGGGATTTGCGCCGAATGTTCACTTGTGATGCGTCTCTAATATATTTCTATTTCACATACAAAATATTTTTATTTGATTTTATATTTTCTCCTTCAAGCTGCAAGCGTTTATTACGACAACTTTATCTTTATCTTAACTTTCAGGGAGAAAATCTGTTTATTTAAATTAGAAATAAAGCAACAGTTTGCATCGGCATTTATGACGACTTCTGTTGGAATTATGTCCAACCAACAAACTATTTTAAGTTCTGGGATTTTGTCTTCTCTTGACGATCCAATGTATTTATTAAAAAAACAACTAAAGATTAATTACTGGGAGCATAAACACAAGCTTTTAGGGACTTGAAATGAACTCGAAGTGGAGAAAAATGAAGTTATGGAGCCAATTTCATCTGTTTTGACTCAGTCGTTGCAGATATTTCAGTTTAACGCACACGTGATGTTAATTTGATGCAATTACCGACATTATTATGTCACTAAAACAATGTTTGGAGCTGTAAGGTTTTATCTAAATCAGTAAATTAGAATATTTTTTTATCCTGCATCCATGCGTTCAATCAGCAGTTTTTGTGCATCGATTAATCACCTCCTCGGCCAGAAGTGATTAAAATATCACCTGAAGCTTTCTTGACAAATCTTATTTTCTGCGAGTGAAGGAGGAATGAGTGCGAGCTGTCTGTCACCGAGCCTCTTTGTTTCTTTCTCTCTGCAGAAACCCTCACATCGGTCCACTTCTTTTTTCTTTTTCCTCTTTGCCCTGCACCTTCTGTGTGTGTGTGTGTGTGTGTGTGTGTGTGTGTGTGTCAGTGTTTGTAGTGCGTAACAGCAAATACATCATTCATGCCGTCATCTTTCTTTCATGCCGGAGGGCCAGCGCGCTCGGCTCTTCTTGTGCCTGCTCGTATTTGTTTGTTCACACATGTACAGCGAAGCGAAGGGTCCCAGCAGGCCGTCGCTCAAGTGGCCTCCCTTAATCTCCTGCGACTGACACCTCTCATGATTATGACATCTCCTGCCCTGGGACAAGCGACGGCTGAAAAACTTGAGGATTCGCCTCGAGGCGGCAGGAGGATGGAGACGAGGAGGCTCCCCGGGCTTCCTCTCGCATCCCAACCTCTGACCTTTAAAGGCCCGACCTCCCTCGGATCGGTTGGCTGCAGACGTCGGGTCGGTCAAAGGAGTGCAACTTTAATATTTAATCTTTTTTTTGTGTGTGTGTGTGTGTGTGTGTGTGTAATCCACTCGGTTCTGTTGCCCCAAAGCAATGAGTGACAGATACATAGCACGGGATGAAATTTTAAAGACGTACCAATGGCCACACTCGCGCACATGCACACCGAGGCTGACGCTTGATTGACTGCTTGACATTGTGATATGGATCTGCCTCCTCGCGCTATGAAATAATGATGCTGTGATTCCCCGTCACTTCTGCACTTCCCCTCCTGTCCAGTCCCCACATTTTCTCTTCTCATCATCCCACCCCACAAGTCCCTCATTCCTGCTCTCTTCTTCGCTTTGGATTCGAACCTGCAAGAAGATGCTCACGAATTAAGTTCTGAAAAAACAGCGAACATTTAGGAAGTAGGAGGCGTGAGGCCGATCGCTGCGGAGGAACTTCAGGCCCCATTTGCCTCCTTGCCAGATAAAAAGTTTCCAACTTTGCCTGATGCCTTCGGACAGCGATGGAGAACCGAAAAAGAAAAGGGTCTTAATACACTTCTGAAGGGTTACTGAGATAAATTATTTCCCCTTTTTCCATTTCCCCGCTCTCGTAAAAGCACGTTGGAGAAGAGATCGACTCTTAGCGCCGCTCGAGGAGCTCGGCATCAGCTCGCTCGCTCGTTTCTGTGTGGGAAAAGTTTGAGCTTGCTAACAATCCCCCCCAAAAAAACACCACAAATACGAACACTGGTGTTTCTCCGATTGCACGTTTGCGCCCTTTTGCATGTCTTTGTACACGTCTGTGTGTTGTTCTTGGCCCGCAAGTGTGCGAGTGTGTGTCTCAGAGGTGTAGTAAAGGCAGGGAGTGGTGGTCTGAGGAAAGGAAAGGCAGACTAATGGATATTATACTAATGGGCAATAGCAGTAGGACTATTCAAGCAATTAGAACAGGAAAGAGAGCGAGCGAGGATTGGTGATGATGGACCTGGAGTTACTGCTACCACTCAGACCCCTGAACTAATGAACGCTGCAGATACAGACCATCACTGGACATTAAGGGGATTTTTCACTTTAAACGGTGAATGGAGGCTCCGCTGACCCCGAGCGCAGAGGTCAGGATGAGAAGGAGTTCTGTGTCGACATCAGTTTGATCAAATTTATGCTAAATATTTCTCTAAAGCTTCATCTTACTGTTGAGATTTGGAGGGAAAATGCAAAATTTAAAGGCGTGAATGCAACTAGGTTGGTGTAGAGGTGAGCTACGGGTCAAACAAAGCAAATAAATCCTTAAGCAGTCAACTCATATTAAATGTTTTTCAGTTATCTGGTCACCGGTTCACTCTCAACTTTGAATTAAACGTCAAAACGGGTGAACAACAACTGTAGTTTTCATAATGGCCACAGAGGCACTCAGCAGATGAGAGAAAACTGTCTGTTAGGAGACAAGAAAACAAAATACGTAAAAGAAACTGTGAAAATCTGGCAGCAAAAGTGCCCAAAAAATATCTTTAAAAACAATGAAATACAGGAACATTCAACAAAAACTGTAAAAATGGTGAAAATAACAGCAAATGTGTGAAAATATTTATTGATTTAAATACAGTAAAACAGTCTGATTTTATGGTCACATGTTGTGAAAGAGCAAATTGTCAAAAGAAGATGATTTTTTTCACAATTAACATGTATTTTAATTTTTAAAAAACATCTGCTATTTTTGCCGTTTATCATACGTATCTTGGAAAATCTGTAAAATAACTGGAAATTGTTTTTATTTTTATTTTTATTTTTTTTTACAGTGTCGTCCACCTTAAATTGAATTTCCCTTCTGGGATAAATAAAGTATTTTTCATTTCATTTCACCTACGTTGGAGCCAAAATGTCTGACAGATTTCAGAATTACTTATTTATTGTTTAATACTATTTTTTGCAGAATAAGTCACAACAAAAACCTCCTGATTTGATCATTTTTAGATGATAAATGAACAGAACACAACAAGCATCAAGCATCATGTAAGACTGGGTCATAAGTGTCCAACCAGCAAAATAGAAACCAACAAAGCAGGAAACATCTGTCGAATAACAACTAATTAAAAAAAAACAAAAAAAAAACACACATACTGTAAAATGTTCTCTTTTTTTAACAGTGTACTTGTGGAAAAAATGTTGTTTATGTTGTGTTTCTCGGGGCTCTTCCTTTCACTTCAATGCAGCCAAAGTGTTTTAGATGGAACAGATTCATCAGTCTGTAGTTCACAGGTGCTGGGAACAAATGTTTAAACGGTTGTACGAAGCTTCTTGTTGCACAAAGTGTGAAGTGGAGCAAACCAGACCTCAGTAACCTGCTGCTCTCTGCAGCTCGAGGCTAAATGAGCTAAAACCAGACCGTCGGCGGTCAAGTCGTACTGCTGATACCAGAGGACGGTACCTCTGTGTGTTATCGGTTGTTATTTACTTCACTTAAAGTGTTGCACCTTCACAGACAACTTCAGAAATCGCAGAACAATCCTGTCATTTGAATAAGTTCTCCTGCAAACAGAAGAGGTGTTAAATCTGTGCACGGTTCAGACCACATGATGTAAAAGCCAAGGAAGCTGCAGCGCCGGCTGAACGGGAGAGGTTCTGACACCCGCACTAACTTTCATTACAGCCACTGAAATGCTGAATGCAATTTTAATGAAGCCTTTTCATAAATCTTTTTCCTAATGAACCACAGAGTCAGTTAGGTTAGGACGGCTCATTCACACACACTGAGGGGCGAGCTGGTTTTCATTCAGCTGCAGTCGCTGGAGATGTGGATTATTCTGGTATTATTAGCAGCAGCAGCGGCGGCGGCTCTGCTTCCATTTCTGTGGTTGAATTATCGGACTGGATCAGAGCAACATGATGAAATGTTTAGAAGTAGGATCGCTTCGCTCAGACGTGAGTCGCGACGCATTAAAATCACACATCGCCGTTACGCATTTTAACATCGTTTTGCTTAGAAGTGCATTTGTATTGTGGCTTGAAAGCTCCCGATTCCTCACTACTGCACGTAAAAATACATTTTAATGGGTTTTGAGGGTGAAGTCGGTACTGTTGTCTGGCTCTCGGTGCATGTAGGTGCACAAAAAAACACACAGATCGACACTTTCCAGTCTCTGCTGTCTTTAGATGGAATCTTTGTTCCTTTTCTTACCTAATAAATGTCGTTTTTTTGTTCTATCGTCGGGAACAAAAGCTCAGCAGCTATGACAGTTTAGCCATTACATCACATTGTTCCCTCCAGTTTGTGTATTAGTGCCTTGATGAATCCTCCAGAGAAGCAGATATGGAGAGAACAGGAAAGAGTAGAAGAGCTTGAGAGAAGAACAAGAAGAAGTCTCAGGACACCAGAAAGCAAAAGATAGAAGCAGAATGAGTACTCGTATAGACCAGAACGACAAAAAGAAACGGAGCGTTATTAGATGTAAAACTAATATTAAAGTTGAAATGGAAAATTCACTGATCTCAGAATAAAACTCCTCATCACAGAGAAACTATAGTGCAGCTGATTCTCCAAAAAGGACAGTTGGGGGGTCGATATTTGGCAACATCGACGGATCTGACAAACTGACGTATGAAACAACAAGTGTTCACGTTATTCTCTGTATAACGGGCAGATGTTGAGTTGTGCAGCTGTCACATCTGTAAAACGCTGCCTTGTTGAGGTTCGTGAACATGCAATGGACTCAACTTCTTTCACTCCACTGAGGAATTCTTGCAGAAATCTTTGCAGCATTTTGAATAGATTTAATGCATAAAACAGTATCCGTAGCGCTGTGTATGGAAACTAGGAAGCGGTCGTATCGTCTTCGATCAATATGCTGCCGCTGATACATTCTTATGCAAACCTGTTCTAACTGCGTTGTATTTTATTTTGTGTTCTCTTTGTGGCACCCTGAGAAACGGCGTTTCAGTTTCTCTGCTGCACATGCAGACGTCTCGTCAGCAAACTTTGACAAAACACCCAAAAGAACCAACCTGAGTTGTCTAAGAGCAGACCGGATCCGCTCGACTTTCCAAAGCACAAAAACCACAAAGCTGCTGATAACGTTAGCTTCATTATGTCCGGCTCGGACAGCACCAGGAGCCCAAAACGGAAGCAGCTAAATGGAATTCATCCATCATGAATGCATTTATTTAAACTTGTGCTTCTCCTGCTGGGATGTGTTAAATTGGGGCTAAAACGATAATAATTGCAAGTGGGGACACAAAAACGTGAAATATCACAATTATTAATGAGAGAACAGCAGAAATCTCACATATTTTGCAGTTATTTTGAAAGCTAATTGGCTGCACAAGTAAAACTAAACAGAAAAGTATTTACCTGTTGAGCAGTTTGCTGAACATGTATTTAAAAAAATAGAAAAAGCTGCTTTATGTGCCATCGGAGAAATGCTGAAAAAGTCGCATCAGCTTTGGTTGATGTTTTTATTCTTACATGAAATCAGATCTTAAGACAATATCAGTGTTTAAATCTGTTTCCACAGCTCCCTCGATTACATAACGAGGTTTCAATCCAATTAAACATTAAAAACACAGGCTGTATTATCAGTTAAAGGACTTTGGATGAGCTGTGCGGCCCTTAAAGCATCACTTTGCTGCGCTTGAAGGTTGGTTTTTATGCAGAAACACGCCTAAAGGTGCCCCCTGAATATCACCCGCGAGGCGTTGCCCCGCGTCCTCCTGCTAATTTGCCTGATGATGTTTTGATTAGAACAGGTTGTCGAGCTCATTAGTGTTTTGCGCTGCGTCTGGTTTTGTGTTTTTGTGTAAACGCTTGCATCTTAATTAATGGGGAGTTGGTATCATTTCTACATCGTGTCAGGAGGTTTGCTCGCCCTCTGGGGGGCCCCCTCGCTCCGTCTCTGTCTTCATTAAGCGAACATCAGGTGCAAATTAGCCCAGAATAACTTGTGCCTGATAGAAATGTGGCTCTCGGCCAAGTAAAGGAAACTGTGTTGACTGCGGCAGGCGGGAGGCGACCCTGTAGTGCCACCTGGTGGAGCGTCGGGGCTCCTGCAGCTTCCCGTTGGTCTCCTTCAGCCCACCTCTGCTCTCTGCTGGCAGGTGATCTACATTGGAGCTGATGGTAGCCTTAGGTAACGTTACGGCTCATCATGTCAAACGCTTCTTTCCAACGGCGGCCTGGGAGAGGTGGATTCGGACGGTTCTTTCTTTTTCTTTTTTTTTTTTTGACAGAGTTGTACCGCCACGGGGGGGAGGGGAGGAAGAGACAGAGTACAAATGTAACACATACCTGTTGTCAGAATCGCCTTCCCGGCGTCGGAGCTGCGGATTCTGTCCAAAACACTGATGTCTTTAAAACCGCGCGCTCCTCGCCTTTCATCTGCGCCGACGGAGGCCGATTGAAGAAATAAAGCGGTGCAGAGATCAAAGCGCTCACCTGGACTCGACGCTCGTTCTTCACAGGTGCTGCTTACATCTTGCTGTTTGCGTCGGAGGAACACGTGTGCGATGAGTCCAGACTTCCACAGAGGTGATATTTACCCACATTGCTCACATGTGAAAGTGGATTGTTTGGGAATTTATTAGGAGTTTGCACGACTCTGAAGATGGAATTTGACCTCAACAAGGCCTCCTCGTTTTATTATTGTGTTCATGTGTCCTTTTGTCTCTAAATCACAGTGAATCATTTTCATAGTTGCATGTTTAAAAATACTAAATTTGTCCTCGTTTAAAGAAGTGAAAATGAAGTTTTTCACCATCAACGTGTGCGTTTGGTGGTTTTTGAGATGCTGGACGACACATCCTGAATAAAACAAGCCGTCAGCATCACAGCTGAGCACTTCCACCTTGAAACTGCAGCGTACCGATGACTCAAACATCCACATTCAGACTTTCAGGGTTTCACAAACCTAAAAGAAAACGATCCTGTCCGCTGCTAAGGTTGGGCTTTCTGCGTTATTATTCTGCTCTGGTTCAAGCGTATCACTGAAATCTCCGGGATTACAACTTGTAGAGAAGTTTAAACAGCATTTGAGCAGAATCGCAGGTGAGCTGGTGTGCTTAGCTGCAGCACGGAGTTACGTCTGAGCCACTTTAGGGTTTATTGTCGTGGAAAAATCTCAGAGGGGAGTTTTTAGGGGTTAAACTGGTGATGAATGTGAGAGTTTTGGGCTGTTAACTGGATAAAACAAGCAAACTGAACATCTCATCTTTGGCTTTGGGTACTTCATCATCCTAATTCTTTTATATTTTGTGGAATAAATTCAGCCCAAATATTCAAAAAACATTGTTTGCTTGCTTGTAATAGAAATAAAAAGACTGCATATGGCTGCTCTATCGGCTCAGGATTCTAAAACAAGAACCCATCTGCAGGATTGAAGTGTAAAGTCACTGCCGGTACACACAAGATGTTTTTTATTTTTATTATCATTATTTTGTCAATGAAGAACTTTTCATGCAAAATTTCAAGGACATACGTTTCTGATTTATAGTCATTTATTCATTCATTCATCCGTTCATTCAACAGCGTTCATGTACGGCATCTGAAATTCAAATCCGCTCTTTTGTCAAGACGCCTCGGCGGAGGTTAACGGGGGTAAAAGCAAAGGCGGGGGGGAAAATACAAACACCCCCAGACAACACAGGAAACAACATTTATATTTATGGGAGATTATATTGTTTCGGTAGCAGAGGTCCCTATAGAAAGCACCTCTCCTGCTGACTGGGACCGATTTAGTATGCGGCTCAATAATTCAGCACGCGGTTACGTACATTCAACCCCACATACGGTTTTAAAGGCACTAAGAATGAAATGTCTTCGGCCTTTTGCTGCTTCACAGAGCTTCCTGTGATTGTCTCACTGCGGCTAAAAGTGGACGATTTGGGGCCATAAATGAAATGCGTTGAACTTTACCTCAATATAAGACGCTTCATGGATGCAAACCGGTTATTTTATTATTATAATGGAAACATGCACCTGATAAATAACAGTCAGGTGATTCTTATAAAAGCTTTCTTCAATGTGATATAATAACAAAGGTGGAACAGCGTGGATGCAATGTTTCTTTTCATTTATGAATTTTTCCTTTATTTAACCAGGTAGGTTAATTGAGACCAGCTTCTCATTTACAATAAGGACCTGGCCAAGAGGCAGCACAGAGCAGAAAATACAATACATCCATAAGAAAACAATACACAAACAAAACGTAACAATAAAAGTCTTTGAAGATAACATTGTGGGGGTGTTTTGGGGACGTTGTTGACAACGATGCACCATAAGGACCTCAAACTCTGAAAATATTCACAGCATAAAGAAAAACGCTGCATAGCCTGCTCGTCAGATAAACTAAAGCTACCGCAGATGAAGAATCATTTGATTCTGAGGAGGTCTGGTGGAAGAACTGATTGATTTTTTAGTTTTCTGTGGCACTTCTTCGCTTCCAATCATCTAAATTTCTGCAGAATTCGCTTGAAAATCTGTTGATAACCGAATGTTCCAACACGTTTAGCGCCACTGATATCGACACGAACACGCCAGCGACTAAAACACGACGAGGTTCCTCTTTAGGGGGTTTCGAGAACACTTCAAACCCTTCGACACGAGTCCCGTTAAGCGGCTTTTTTCACCGAGAGTTTCGTGATAAATGATGCTGCAGGATGTTTGGTTGCAGTAAAACTGGACGGTGAAAACCTCATCTAGACGAGATAATCTGTCGCCTACACAGTCTCAGACGATCAACACCGCGGCGTCGCTCCAGATAAAAGCTGTGAGAAAACCGAGTCCAGCGACGCATTCCTGTGCAAACTCACATGTTTTAGAACGTTCTTTAAAAAAACAAAAACATTTTGTTTTGTGATGACAAAGGTAAAATGTTCTGAAACATTCAAAGAATATTTTCCAGATGTTATACAGAATGTTTTTTGTAAAGTATTATTAATTACAGGTGGAACATTTTGCCTTTTGTTGTTGCTGTTGTTGTTGTTGCTGTTGTTGTTGTTGTTGTTGTTGTTGCTGTTGTTGTTGTTGAGGGAACACATTGTGGTGGAATTTCCACAGTGACAGCAAAGGAAAGACATTTAAAAAATGTTCTCCAGATGTTATAGAGACCTCCGATGACAGAACGTGCATCATAAAACATTCCTACACTGTGATTCATTAACAGAACTGGAACATCCTGGCTGCAATGTTGAAGGAATGCTGAGGGAACATGTTATAGGATCTATAAAACGTTCCCACAATGTTAAAGGAATAACAGTTTTGAGGACGTTAGGGTGTAACTGAAGAAGAACATCCTGGGAACTGAAGGTAAACGTCCTGCAGAGAAACTTACAAGAACTTAGCAGAACTTTTTCAGAATGTTTTTGGAACACAACCAAAAAACTGGAAGGAAACTACCTGAGAGTAAACGCCTACAACAAACAAAGAATGAGAACTTTTAGAGCTGATTTTGTGATTAATGTGTGAATATATACGAGAGAACCTCTGAGTCGTGGCCGATGATCCAGCAGCAGGATTCTCGTTTTGTTGGATTGTTGCACAACTTTACAGTAAAACAGCTGCTGAACAAGTCGATTAAACAAACCGTTGCCCCCAAAACAGCAAATGCAGCTTTTTTTTTTTTTTTTATCGAATCTGTGACTGAGCAAATATTGAAAGTCCTACTTTATCTACTCCTCTCCGGCTTTGTGGGAGCACTATCTGTAAGTGCTCTTTATCTGTGCTGTGGTTCTGTTGCAGTGTGTTTGTGTTCTATAATCAGTTTACAACATTACAGGTTAAATAAAAGATACGAGCCACAAGGCTTTAATCAGATCCAGTTTTTGTACTTGTGCATTTCAGAGTCGCCACTGGTACTCGGCATAGTTTGGTATCCAGGGTTGTATATATATATATTTAAAAGGTTTTACGCTATTCGTGAGCCACATCCCAAACTGTAAGTAGAAATATGAAGGGATGTCGCGATCAAATATCAGTTTTATTGAACACGAAGCCCAGCTGTCGCAAAAGAAGAACTCAATTTGTGACATTGACTAATCGGAGGCATCATGAATCAATCATCAGTTCATTGATCTGGCAAATTATTTTGATTATTTTAGTTGTGACAAAGTCGTGGAATCCCTTCTAGGGAACGTTCGCGCTGGTTGGAGGTCATTAAGTGTCACAGAAGTCTTCGTCATGGCGCCCCTTCGTTGCTAGCTAAACCCCCACAATGCTCTCTGGACCAACATTGCTTCCTCTGATCTCTACAGTGTGAAAAAAAGTAAGAGGCTCCACCTGGTGGCGCAACCAGGTACTGCAGCTGAACACGTCTTCTGACGTTTTTGTTTTCTGCCTTGTCGGTTATTATGTTGTTATTTGATTACCTGTTAATCATTAACCTTCGTACAGGATGTGGCTGAAATTTATCTTTTAAATCGGAGAGCAGAATCTTGTCATATCCACACCGTGAATATTTAGGAAAAAAAACAGCCTGGATGCCGAAATGCAACTATTTCCTGAATGCTATTTGGTTGTCAAACATATACACTGGACTGATTTTACTAACGTTAATGTATTTGAAGTGTGTATTGTCTACAAAACTGGCGTCAGATTGAGATTCAGTATTGGCGGAGACTAAATATTGAATGATATGGATCGGATTGGGAGCAAAAATACTTGATCAGGACATCCCCAGAGGTATGGATTGAGGTTATTAATTACAAACTGTATTTTTTTTTTACATTCCCACTTTTCACGCTAAACTTATTTCAGCAAACTTTGACTTCGTTTGATTGATTCCTTCCTTCCAGCGCACCGGTTTCTGTTTATGTCAGC
>NW_007577875.1:550160-557594 GCF_000690725.1 Stegastes partitus | reverse complement strand
CGGTTTCCAGATGTTGTCAGAACCTCAGATGGCAGAACGTTCTGTATGAGCTGCTCCTGTTCTGTCATATTTCAACAGGTGGAACGTTCAGGCTGCAATGTTTCTGAGGATGTTGTTAAAGGAACACATTATAGAACGTTCTCATATATATTAAAAAAAAAAAAAAACTCACAATGTTCTACAATAACAAAGAAGCAACGTTCTCAAATGAACTTCAAAAATGTTCTCCAGATGTTATGGAGGCCTCAGATGACAAAGTGTTCTTTATAGTAACAAAGGTGGAACATTCAGGCTGTAATGTTTCTGAGGATGTTTGAGGGAACACATGATAGAATCTATAAAAAGTTCCAACAATGTTCCACAGTGTCACGCGACAACCATGGAGGAACGTTCTCAGCTTTAAGGCGTAATGGTCCAGCAACGTTGTCACCAGACATTTCTGGAACCACTTTAGTTATCCTGCCTTTAAGGAGCTCATTCTGGGAACTAAAAGAGAACTTTCTGCTGAAAATGTCATGCAGTAGAACTTTGCAAAACTTTCTCAGAGCGTTTTAGAACAATTCTGAACTTGGGCTGCAGTCAAACCTACAAACTGTGTTCGTACGTGAGCTGATGTTTCATCCACATCTGACGTATCAGAGCAGTCCGAATGACGCCAACTCGATCGTTTTGAGTCATTTTCTGGGAACACTGATGATGAAACACAGTAAATTTGACACTTTAGCGTCCGTTGTTATCGTGTGAGGGTGTGAATTGAAGTTGATCATTTTCTAATTCATCGTGATTCACTTGGAGTTTTTCTCTGTTGCGTCTCTTCCAGCTAATTGAGGCCTCAGATGACTAAATGTTTTTTTATATAACGCATTTTATAACGTTCTGGTTATGTAATATATTAAAAGAAACATATTACAGAATGTTTGTTTGTTTTGTTACAAGGATGTTCTCAATGTCACGTTAAAAAAACACATTGTCAAGATGTTATCAAGACCTCAGTTGACAGAACATCCTTATAAGACGTCCTCCACTGTGATTTATTAAACAAGGAACACATTACAGAGCATTCTTCTGTAAAAACAAAGTTCTCACAGTGTTCTATTACACCAAAAGAAGGGTGTTCTTAAGCCAACATTTTAAAAAACACCATCCAAATGTTAACAGAACGTTTAATGATGTCATGTTAAATATTAAAAGTAGAACATTTAGTCGGTTTTGTTGAGGGAACGCATTATAGAACGTTCTTCTACAAGACGTGTCCACAATGAGAACAAAGAAAGGATGTTCTTAATGCTACACAACAGCAACAACAACAACAACAACAAAACATTCTCAAGACCTCAGATGACAGAACGTCCTTATAAGACGTTCTCTACTGTGATTTATTAACTATGGTGGAACGTTCTGGCTGCACTGTTCTGGGGGTGTTTTGGGGATGCTGTTGAGAGAACATATTGCAGAACATTCTTCGATAAGTTCTCACAATGTTCTATTATAACAAAAGAAGAACGTTCTTAAACCAGCATTGGAAAAATGTTGTCCAGACATGAACAGAATGGGGTTTTTTTAATGTCATGTTATACAGTTCAGGTAGAACAGTTCTTTCTTTATTGTTGAGGAGACATATGACAGAATGTTCTTCTGCAAGATGTTCCCACGATGATGACAAAGACAAGATGTTCCCTATGCTACATAACAACAACAACAAAAAAGAAGATTCTCAAGATGTTCTCAAGACCTCAGAGAACAGAACATCCTTGTAAGACGTTCCCTACTGTGATAAATTAACAAAAGTAGAATATTCTGGCTGCACTGTTCAGGGGATGTTTAGTGAATGTTGTTGAGGCAACACATGACAGAACGTTCTTCTCTAAAAGCTCTTGCAATGTTCCATTCTAACAAAGGAAGAACGTTCTCTAACCAGCATAGTGTCATGTTATACATTAGAGGTGAAACATTTAGCCTTTTGTTGTTGCGGGAGAACATTGTGGAGAGTTCTTCTATAAGACGTCCCTACAATGATAAAGGTCGGATGTTCTCAATGCAACATTTAAAGAACATTTTTAAGATGTTCTGAAGACCTCAGATGACAGAACATCCTTTATAAGACGTTCTCTACTGCGATATATTGACAAACGTGGAACGTTCTGGCTGCAATGATTTGACGATGTTTTGGGGATGTTGTTGAGGGAACACGTTATAGAATGTTCTTCTGTAAAACGTTTACACAATGTTCTATAAAACAAAGGAAGAACGTTCTCAAAACAACACGCCAAAAACGTTTTTCCAGATGTTATCAAGGCCTCAGATGACAGGACGTTTTTTATACTTAATGTTTTATAATGTTACCAAGACATAGAACATATTGCAGAACGTTCTTCTGTAAGGCAATTTCCAAAATCCTGACAAGATCATTTCAATGCAACACTACAAAAAAAAAAGTTTTTTTGGTTTTTTTCCGGATTTTTTTTTTTAGGCGTTTTTCCTTGTTGTTTTTTTACCCAGGTTGGACCTTTTTGCTTGCATTTTTTTAGGGTTTTTTTCTTTTTCCAAGGAGGAAAAAATTCCTTTTTCCCATTTTTCCTTTCAACCAAGGGGGGACGTTTTTCAAACCAACATTTGAAAAATGTTGTCCGATCATGAACAGTTTTTTATTTTTTTAATGAAATGTCATGAATGAATAGTAGAACATTTAGCCCTTTTTTGTTAAGGGAGCACATCATAGAACGTTCTTCTGTAGGATGTTTCCATAATAATGATAAAGGAAGGATGTCCTCAATGCAACATTTAAAGAGCGTTTCTTAGTGAGACTTCAGATAACAGAACATTCTTTAGAAGACATTCTGTGCTGTGATGTATTAACAAAGGCGGAACATTCAGCCACTTTTGTTGAAGGGGATATTTTTCAGGATTGTTGTTGAGGAACACGTTACAGAATCTATGCAACGTTCCCACAGCGTTCCACAACGTTTGGCCATAAGCTGATATTTTATTAAAATTTGTATTAGTGTTTGTCATATCCGAGCAACGTGATGTTTTTCGGTTGTTTTCTGGCCACACTGATGTTGAAACACAGCAAATTTGACGCTTCAGTTACGCTTTCAGTTGCAGCCCTGCCAGGGTGGGAATTGAGATTTCCAGCTCATCATTTTTCGAATAATCATGATTCACTTTGAGGTGTTCTCTTCCAGATAATCGAAAAAAGTGTGAAGATGTCTCGCGGTGTCCTGCCCCAAACCCATCACACCCTGCAGCCTGCGAGAAAGAACGCTAGCTCACATTTTAAAAGAAATAAATCCGCCTGCAAATGTTTTTTTTAAAGAAAACTTAAAAAATAACCATTAAACGAGCAAACGAAATTGAAAAAATACAAAAAGATTTGATGTTTCCAGCTGAGGATGAGGTTGCATGAAGGTGCTGCTCAGTTTTTTGGGTTCCCTTTAACGTTTGGTGTCAGTCAGGAAACCGTGATTCAGTCGTACAGATGTGTATCTGTGTCAAAGACAAGGCCCGGCATGAACGCCTGTTGCTTAACCTAACGACAAAATACAACAATGATTAAAAAGCCACAGATCCCTCGAATCCAGCGAAGCCTTTCATGAGACCACTTGCCCACATGCAGAATTACTCACCTTCGAGACAGAACCCATTCTCAAGCAAGTCCGTTCTGATCGCAGACATGCTTGATGCCAGAAAAACGACACTTTTGGTGCAATGAGAACTTTGCAGATATCGTCTGTCATGCAGGGATTAAAAAAAACAAAACAACGGTCCGTATCACAAAACAACGTTCATATATTTCAAGCAATAACCAGACAAACTGAAGAAAATAATAAAGAATAAAATATGAAGATTTAATTTGCCCCAAATGAAAGATTGAGATTTTTAAAGAGCAAGAATTCAAATCAAATTATTTCAAAACATCAAAGAAAGTCGGACAAAAGAAAAACCTATAAAAAAAGACGCATTCCCTTAAAGCACTTTTCCAGAAAACGTCCCCACAACGTTGACTAACATTTGTTAAAAGTTCTAACAATGCTATACTTTAAATAACGTTCCTGTAAGGTTAAACATCAACTAAGACGTAACGTTTTCGCTGCGACATTCGTCGTCAGGGCCGCAGACTATGTTGCATGAGAAGAAACGAAGAACGTTCCCACTGCAACGTTGGATAAATGTTTTGAGGATGTAGTTGAGACGCAATGTTTCTTATAAAACGTTCCCGCAATGTGATGTGTTAGCAAAAGTAGAACGCTTTGCCTGTAACATTCTGAGGATCATAAAACATTCTCTTATAAAACATCTGCGCAGTGATGCATGACAACAAACAAGGAACGTTCTCGAACTGTTTTAAGGATGTTAAAGTTCTAATAGGCTTTCTTGAGAATGTTATCAAACATTTTAAGAGGAACACTGAGAAACCTTTTCAATGGAAGCACTTCAGGAAAAACAATGTTTAAACAATGTTAGCAAAAGATTTTAACAATGCTACTAAAAGAGATACTGATAAGGTTCTTAAAGAACGTTATCTTAACATTCCCACAACTTTGACTAACGTCACTTACACGTTCTGATATTGTCTTAAATATTTCAATCTAATGTTTAAAGAATGTTTTAAAGACATTTATCATTTCATGGAACGTTCCTGTGAGGGTAAACGTGAACTAAGGCAGAACGTTTTAAGGATATTTGTCATTTCAAATAATGTTCCAGTACTTTGAGGATGTTGTTGAGACTTTAAATGTTTCATTAAACGTTCCTGCAATATAATGTGTCAACAAAGGAAGAACAGTAGACGTAATTATAACATTAAAAAAACGTTCTATTATTAACATTTGCACTGTGTTACGAGTTAACAAATGAAGAACGTTCTTTATGAAGACTTTTTTTAAACGGTATTCGGGCACAATGTTCTAAAAGGGTCGCAAAGTTTCAAGAAAGCTATCACCAAATATTTATAGAATGTTTTTAGGATTACCTTACAGTTACTTTTTACGAGGAACATTGTGGGAACAAAAAGAGACGTCACAGCATAATATTGAAACAATGTCAACAAAAACATTTCAGCAACGTTACCACAGGAGATACTGACAGTGTTTTTAAAGAATGTTATTCTGTTCTATAATAAGAACATTCTTGGAACAAAAGAAAAACTTCCCATACAAAACATTTCGATAATGTTAGATCACATTGTTCTAACAGTGTTATCACCAAAAACACCGTGAGAATGTTTTTACAGAATTTGATCAGACCGTTAAGAACGTCAGTCTGGGAACATTACCAGAACGCTGCACAGTAATATTGTAAGAATGTTTAAAGAACACAAAATGTCCTGCTGATTATGTACACTCAAACAGTTATTGCATTCTTCAATAGTTCCTTGTCTTTTTTTATACATCCTTATTAGACTTAATTTTTATTTCAGAGAATATAAAATGAATATATTTGTAAAATAATAATACTTTGTTTTAATTAATTTAAATACAGAAAAAAAATTTAATTTTATGGTTGATTTAATTTTACAGTTTTGGCCTGCCTTTATTTTTTTGCAGTCAGTTCGTACATTTTTATAAATTTTTTTATTATGTTGTCCGTGACAGAACAAATCAAGGAGAATGAGTAATATAAAACTACTTTACTGTTTTACAAACCTTAATGCACATAATTTGTAAAATAATATCTGCAAAATAACATTTTTACTGATTTAAGTTCAGAATAAATCGGGTAATTTATAGTTGAACGCTGTAAAACAACAAATTACTAGTTGTAAATATTCGATTGTTTACAGTTTTTTTTGCAGCCAGAATGCAAATTTATTAGTTTTTCTATGATTTTAGGACATTATTATCACAAAACAAATGAGGGAAAATCACTAAAATAAGAGTCAAAAACTGATTTTCTGTTTTTTAAACCTTAACGTACAGAGTTTTCTTTGAAATTACAGCAAATATCTGTGAAATAATGACGATTTTTCCTCATTCTAAATTAAGTTAAATATTATATGTGCAGCAATTTTACTAGTTATTTAGTCTGGAACGTGACAAAACAGTTAACATCTGTGCGATGCCAGTAAATTGTTTAAAAGGGGGTTGGTACGCTACTGTCTGATCTGTCAGCAACTCCCCTCCTGTAGCTTTTATCTCAACAAATCTAGTCATTAGAACAAATGCATGAAGCATCCTGTTCTGTTTTTATTGTAACTGAGCGTTGAAACGCTGTCAAAACACAAAGACGGAACGAGAAAAACTGTAAATTTAGAGGAAACCTCCCGGATTCGAGCGCTCAAGTGTCAAAACTTTGCACAGACTTGAACTAATC
Source organism: Stegastes partitus (assembly GCF_000690725.1). NCBI lineage: Eukaryota > Metazoa > Chordata > Actinopteri > Pomacentridae > Stegastes > Stegastes partitus. The sequence continues at coordinate 551,282 of NW_007577875.1, read as the reverse complement.
CTTTAATCCCTGTATCGTCACGCATGTTGGCGCGTTCTGTGCGATGACTCAGATCCCCTCTTAGCGCCGGAGTGTGGGGCTTTGACGCACAATAGAACGTCCGTTACATTCAAGCCCCTGACAGAACGGTTCACACAGAACTGACTAAACCCATCAACACCACGCAAAGCGTTTTGCAGATTTACGCAGTTTTAAAACCGAGCGTCTGAGGCGACGTTGTCATGTAAGAGTGTGTTAGCTACCGATGAGCTGGAGAGAGAACCCTGGAGAACCCAGCCGGCAGGGAACGTTCTCGCAACATTGGATAACTTTTACCTGCAAGTTCCAGTCCAAGAAGATGTTTTAATCAAAGGTTCAAAGTAAAAAAAAAATGTAGATGTCCAGTAATGTTCCTGTCAACTTAATGTCACGTTTTGATGTCAACATTCAGAGGATGTTGTCAGGAACACACATGAGGTTCCATGAAGACAACGGAGCAACGTTCTCAAACCCACATTCAAAAAATGTTTTCCAGATGTTATCAAGGCCTTCGATGGTTTTTATTAAACATCTCTGACATTCTAACAAAAGAGGAACACTCTGCCTGCAGTGTTCTGAGGATGCTGCTGAAGGAACACATTTGAGAACATTCCCCCGACTGGACAGTTGTACAATGATAACAAAGGAAAAACGTTCTCAAATCAACACTCAAAAAATGTTTTCCAGACGTTATTGAGGCAGAATGTTCTTTAATGACAAGTTAAAGGTAGAACATTTTTGCCTTTCTGTAGACGGAACACGTTCTATAAGGTTCTTCTGTAAGACTTCTCAACAACGAGAACAAAGGAAGGATGTTTTCAACGGAACATTCAAAATGTTATCAAGATCTCAGAAGACAGAACGTTCTTTATAAGACATTCTCGTACTGTGATACAGTAACAAAGGTGGAACATTCTGCCTGCAATGTTCTAATGGTGTTTTGGGGATGTTCTCGACTGAACGCATTATAGAACGTTCTTCTATAAAGCATTCTCACAATGTTCCATGATAAAAATGGAAGAATATTCTCAAACCAAGTTTCAAAAAATGTTTTCCAGATGTTAGCTGAATGTATTTTTAATGTCATGTGACGGAACATGTTGC
>NW_007577875.1:543153-548984 GCF_000690725.1 Stegastes partitus | reverse complement strand
TCGTATGAAGGCAACAGTTTTGTACAACAAGCTGTTGCCCATCATGAGAACGTGGGCGGTTTTTAGCTGAGTTCACACGGATCACGGATCTGCTCTGCTGGCTGTGCATAAGAGGACAGTTGTGTAACCAAAGGAACCCATGTGTGGATCCGAAACAGCAAACCTGCTTTAGATCCGAGGTGAGAAATGAATGCACGCATGTTAGCATTGTTTCTGTTTGTGCAGAATCCATGTTAAGTGTTTTTTGTTCCTCAGATTAATGAAATATGAAATCAAAGATATTAAAGCATTAAACCAAAAAAGAACCTTCTGTTTCCTGCTTTAGCTTGAAAATATTTCTTTCACTCGTGTGCCTGGATGTGTTTCACTTCCCCTTAAGACTTGATTGTTTTACTTCCAGTTACTTTGCCTCCTTTATATTTAGCACAACTGTTTGTCCTCAGTCCCTGATTAGTTTAAATAGCAGCAAAGTTAAATTGGCTATCACAGTGATAACCAACTGTATTGGGTTTAAACTACTTCCTGTCCCCTTTTTTCCAGCCTTTGTTTGTTTGTTTGTCTGATGAAGTGTATTTCATTCCTCTGACTTCCTTTCTCAGACTCATCTGCATAAAGCAGAAGCATTTAAATCACATTTTGGCAACTAAAGAGAGACATGTGAGACATTCACATCTGGTTCGAACCTTCAGTAGGTGTTTTCCAGAACACTTTTAAGTAGGACTGAGAAACCTGTGATCCAAATAATTAGAATTATTCCAGCAGAAGAATTAGGTACGGAACCTGAGAGCGGTCATGGCCGCACATTTTTTTAAACGGCATTTTCTCAAGATAACAAGATATTTATTCTCGTTTTCCCGAGATAACGAGATAATTATCTCGTTGACAGTTTCGGCTGTCACTTCAGCCTTCATCAGAAGTTGTCGGACTTCCTGGTGTGACGTATCTTATACAGACAGCTGACCGGGAACTCCGAAAAGACGTGTCATGAGAACAGCTGACCAGGCACAACAGCTTACAATGAAGCGCTCGTGCCCGGTCTCTGGTGACTGAGGATGGAATCCTGGACCGGGCACGAGCGGGCAAACACAAACACCAATTATCTCGTTTTCACAAGAAAACGATTCTTGTTACCCACAAACAGAAAGTAATAAAAACAGCAATAACAATCATTTTAACTGTCATTTATCGCTGCCTATTAATTATACGTGCTTCCTAATAGCAGTGAAGTGTCGGACACTTTGCCCACAGACAAGCGTTTTTACGATATTTTATTCTTCCTCTGACGCCCTTTTTGAGGTTTGCTCATGTTTTATGAAAAATACTTTATTTATCCCAGAAGGGAAATTCAATTATTATTGCCATCTTTTAATGTTTTATGTATTTTAATGTTCAGTAACGCACCGTGACTCTCCAGTTTTCAAAAGGTGCTTCAGAAATAAAGATTATTATGATATGAGAATAATGTCGGTTTGTCGGTTTCTGATATTTATATGTACATTTTTTATTTTTTGTTTTTTCCTGTGTCGTATCTGTGTACGTCTGTTGAAAGCTGCTGTCAACGATGTGAATTTCTCCACTGTGAGATTAATAAAGGCATATCTTATCTTATCTTATCTTGTTTTTGTTGGTTGGGGACCAGATGAGGTCCGATGGAAGCAACTGAGTTTTATTTTGCTGTTTTCCGTCTCCTAGAATAAAAACACGCCCACGCTGGCTGCGGGTCTTTACGTAGCTTTTAGCCTACACGATGATGTATCGTCCCATTTGGAGCGCCGATAATCCAGATTTGGCAAACTCGACCCGTTCGGATCAGGGCGACCAAATCCATACTGCTTTTAAAAACCGGCACGTTTCCAGAAAACAAATCTTCCAAATCCGGCGTCTTTGTGATGCAGATTAAACTTTGTCCAACGACTCGACCCTGCGGCTGTTCCAAGATGGAGGCAGACGGAGGCCCTCCGTCCTCGTCATTTCCTCCGCCTGCGCAATCGGCTCACAGCTTTTTTCTGAAGCGCTTTGTGTGCAGGCGTGTGCGAGCACATTTCTGAGGCTGAGTCACGGCAGCCGGCACACGTCAGCGTGAAGTCAGTGGATTTCACCCAATAAACGGACTCAGCTGAGCGTTGGCTGACTGAGAACAAGGGTGAGTGGAAAACTCCTCTCTGACGGCGCCGTCGGTCCCACACAGAAGCTGAAACACTAAACGTGAAAACTTTGACAGATTGTTTTTCACCATCTGATCTCTGAAATGTGACAGCAGTTCAGTTCTGCACATTATTTTTCTAAATACCACAAAACCCACAGCAGCCTGTTGTCACATTATCGCCCTGAAGTGAAAACCTGTCACCTCTGAAGTGTCAGCAATTCAGGAAATGAAAAATCACAGAGTCAGCAGTTAGAAACCTCGCAGGCATTTATCCGCCACGAGAAAGTCTGTATTATAAGCTTCTGTTCTGCAAATATGTTCCTATGAAGGCACATAAGTAGATCCGGAAGTTTAGGAAAAGCAAGACATACGTTCACGCACTGTAAAAAAAAAGAAAAAAAAGAATAAATCATGAAATTGTGAAAAAATACATTACAGAACAATAATGTAATGTTCAAAAGCTTTTTTTTTCTTTAAAGTAAAAATAATTTTTTTTTCAAGCTGATTTAAATACAGTAAAACCAATTACTACTTGTTTGCATACATATAAAATACAATTTATATTAATATACAGAACTTTTCTTGGACTACAAGGTGGCTCGGTGGTTAGCACTGTTGCCTCACAGCTACAAGGTTGCTGGTTTGCGTCTCGGTGAGGATCTTTCTGCGTGGAGTCTCCATGGTCTCCCCGTGCAGCGTGGGTTCTCTCCGGGTTCTCCAGCTTCCTCCCACACAGTCCAAAAACATGTTGAGGTTAATTGGTGATTCTAAATTGTCCGTAGGTGTGAATGTGAGTGTGCTTGGTTGTCTGTCTCTAAGTGTAGCCCTGTGATAGACTGGTGACCTGTCCAGGTGAACCTGCCTTCACCCTGAGTCAGCTGAGATAGACTCCAGCCCCCCATGACCCTAGTGAGGATTAAGGTGTGTAGATAATGGATGGATAACTTTTCTTTTCAAAAATTTTTTGCTGATTTTAATACAGAAAAAAATAGGATAAAACTGTAAATAGCATCATAATTTTTATATATATATAAATTGTTGTAATTTGTTGTTTTACAATTTTGACCAAAAAGTTACACTTTTTTTTTTTTTGGTATTGAAATTAGAAAAAAATACAGTTTACTTATTTTCTATTTTACAAATATTTGCCATTATTTTGGATGAAAAAATATTTATATAAAAACCTTAAAATGACAATAATTATGTAAGAAAACATTTTGTTTTTACAGGTTTTTGTTTTGTTTTCCTGAACTACAGATAATACCCGGCAAAATCTTAGAATCAGGCAAAAGCTCTGGAAGCAAAGACGCCTAAAAACCACATTTAATAATGATGGAATACTGTAATGTTCAAAAACTGCAATAAAAATAAATAAATCACGGCAAACATCTGTAAAACAATTATATTTTTATGCTGACTTAAATATAGTAAAACTGCAGTTTTACACTAATGAAGTCCTCAATCCAAAGAACAGCAAACATCTCAAGCATGTTATTACATGTTTGCTGATTTAAACACAGAAAAAAATTGTGTAATTTTGGAGTCAAACATTGTGACAGAAGAAATTTCTATTTGTAAAAACAGACTTTTGATGTCTGTTATTGTAAAGGAAGGGACACGTTCATGGAAAGTTGGACGCATTTCAAGGCAGATTTGCTTCCTATGAACTCGTAATCACATCTCTTTGTGCACAGATTCTCTGGAAACATTGAAAATCTTTTTTTGGCTTTCAAGAAAATTTTCTTTTCATCTCCATATCAGATCACAAAACAGTTTGTCCCATAAACACAATGTTTGTTTTTGTTTTTTTGCCAAACTGTTCTGTGGTTCCGTCGTGCCTCAACCGGTCCCAAAGCTTCTGAGCCTGTGGCAAAGGTTTCAGGTTTCTATTCTGTTTTTTTCTTTCTTTTTTTTTTTAGGGAGAAACAAATCAAGGCTACGAAACTTCAAAAAAATAAATACCCGCAGTGTCAATCTTCAAAATAAATTCATCTCCTGGCAACGCAGGCTTGCAGCACATTTTCTCTGGGATCTGGGTCTACTTTCTGCCCTGCAGCGATTGTACTTTCTACCTGATCACGGTTTGCGGTTGCCAAACTACAACAACACTTTGATAGCTGAATCACCGGAGTCGGCGCCTCCAACCAATCAGGATTGGGCCGCGAAGCCTGGAATGCTGCCGGTGACGCAGAGGGAGGAAGAGTTCTACCTGCCGCCGATGGTGCGTGTGGACCAGGATCAAACAGACGCATCATTATCTCGCTGGCAGCGTCTGTTCCAACATGCACTGCTATTGTCCCGTGTTCAGTTCCAACCTGCTGGCCGTTGCTGCATTTACATTAAATTATGCAATTACAGGCAATTATCACACAATGAAGAGGCGTTTGCGTGGTTTGTTTACAGAACATTTTTGGGGTTTTCTTTGGTTTCTATGCTGCACAACATCACCAGACGCACGGTGCAGCTCACGTAACATCGACCGCCGTTTGTTCAGAATGTTGTTTTCAGTGTTTCGATAAAACGGACGGATTCTCATTCGTAGAACACAATTATCTGTGATCGCACAACGCTTCAGGAGGCTTTTACGTTCATCTACTTTTGATCAATCTGAGCTGTTACCATACCAAATTAAAGCACTATTAAAGATCCCTCGTTAAACTACAGCCCAAACTGATCACGGACTAAGACGTGCACTTTTCTAAACAAGTCGGCAGCAGAACAAGCAGACTGTGACTGAATCAGCTGTGGAGTGTTTCAGTCGCGCTCTTTGTGGACGAAGCAGAGTTTCATGAAACAAACTGTGTGAAGCTCTTCTTCTGCTCCTCTTGTGCATCTTCTGCTTCTGCTTTTCCTTCTTCTGGGCCACCACTGGCTTCTGGTGGCCTCACTTCACTGTCGAGGAGGCATGGTGTCAAGGTGGGTGCCGGCTCTCCTTGTAGTGTGGAGGAGGCACTAGCGGTGGGGGAGATCATCGAGCACAGTGCCGTGAAGTCTAAAGGGCGGTGGTGTTGTTTGTGGAGAAGGTGGAACAGGTAAAGTTGCTGATAGAAACGGTTCTAGTAAAAGATCTGTCTCAGCACGGAAAGGTTGTGACTCTGATTGTAAAAATGTTGTCGGGATGCAAATCATTGCTTTTGAAACACGTTGTGTCTAACCGCCGACAGCTCTGTATGATCCTGAACAATAAAGCGGAGGAGTTCATGTACCGCTTTGTTGTTATGGTGGACGATTTTGATCATACGCTGTTTGCCACCTCCTCTCAGGTGAAATGTTTCGGCTGTGGAGAGGAGGGACATATTGTTAAAGCCTGTCCGAACCATGATAGCGCAGCTCCGCGGGACTCAGCCGGTGAGACGGCGGTTCCACTGAGCGACCCGTTGCAGCTGCACGGCGAAGAGGCCCGGTTGCTACGGAGCAGGGAGACGCTGGGAAGAGCTCTGGCTCGGGTCTGACAGTTGGGTGGAGGAGAGAAACGGTGATCACACTGAGGTTAGGAGTTAGATGGAAAGTGGGACAGGTAAGGATGGGGACAGGATAGAGGGGTGAAGCAGGTGGATTGACTGGTGAGATGGGTGAGAGTGAGGAGGTGTTCAGTGAGATGGGTGAGGTGACAGCTGTATTGGGTGAGTCTGGTGAGGTGGTGGGTGAACTCGGTGAGACTAGGGAGGTGAACTGGGTGAAAAGG
>NW_007577875.1:533322-541468 GCF_000690725.1 Stegastes partitus | reverse complement strand
TGCTGCTCTGTTTATAACTGATTCTAAATTTTTGAAGTTAAATGGTTTGCCTCCTTTTTATCAAGGGGTTTTTAAGTCATGGGCCCTGTTTAAATCCAGTTCAGGGAAAAGCTCTGACTCTGTTCTGGTTGTTGAGAGAACCACTGGTTTATGGAGCCAGGCTGGATGTCTGCAGTGGAGCTGTGCCTGGGCTGATGACAGTGCTGTGCCGAACCAAGACCCTGACCCTCCAACAGTTGGCAGACAATGCAGGGCCAGCGCTGGTGGATACCCGGATCGTGGGCTCCCTGCTGAGCATCCAGTCCACCAGGGCAGCTCAAAGGGTGCTAAAGACTCTCTGCAAGAGAAAGAAAGCTCCCATAGTGCAGTATGTAGTGATCACTATATAGGGAGCTGTTCAGCAAAGTAACATTTTGGACACTACGCAAGTCTCGGCGCTATTAAATACGTCGCTGCTGTCGCTCACTTAAGACGTATCAGATCGACGCCGGCTATTGTAGTGAGCCGACCGGCATTTCTGTAATAAATCCATATACCTGCGTATTGTCCAAAAGTAATAAATAAAAATATATTTTTTAAAAACCCTTTGTGTTGAAAAACATGACTCTGCTTCCATTAAAAAACTTCCGCGCTCCCGTCCGTCTGCCATTCTCCTTCCACGCAATGCATGATGGTCCATATCTCTCGGTTAGTGACCATGGGCTGTACACTACTTTTCAAGGTGCATTGTGGGATATTTTGAGTGCACTATATAGGGTGTATCATTTGTAACTTAACATTCGGACACCCCTACAAAATGGCGTGCACCCTATATAGTGCACTATACAGGGCATAGGGAGTGATTTCAAACACAGCCATTGTCTCACCGCATCTTCTTCCTCTTCTGCTGCTCCTTCTTCTTCTGCTGCTACTTCTTCTGCCACTGCTACTTCTGCTACTTTTCCTGCTATTTTTCCACTTGAAGACGAGGCCTGAGCAGGATTCCTGTGCTGGAGTAGCACAAGTNTGAGACTAGGGAGGTGAACTGGGTGAAAAGGGAGAGACATGTAGTTTACGTGAGGGGCATGGAGCTACTGAAGCTGCGTCGGGACTTTATCCTGTTCCTGTAAAGCGGTGCAGTAAGCGCAAGAATGTCCTCGCTGTTGCTGTCAGATGCAAAGCTGGTCGACTGGAGACCAGGCCGAATGCCAATGGCAGCAGTGACAGTGCATCAAGGCATCCAGCAGGGCTGTGCGCTGTCCAGGATGCTCTATGCACTCTCCCTGGAACCCCTCCTCAGTAAAATTCACACAAGCATTGACGGCGTCATTTTACCTGGTTTTAAAGAGAACATTATTTTATCTGCGCATGCTGATGACCTTATTGTTTTTATAAAAAAATCAGAGAGATGTCGATGTTTTAGCGATTTTAACTAATCATTTTAACACTCTATCCACAGTGAGGGTGAACTGGAACAAGAGTGAAGCCCTTGCTGTCGGTGGATGGAGTGATGGTCTCCCAGTTCTCCCTCAGAGCCTGTGTTGGAGGACTGATGGTCTAAGGTACCTTGGTGTCTTCCTCGGCAATGAGGCGGTGACCAGGAGGAACTGGGAGGGCGTCGCTGAGAAAATTGAGAGAAAGCTTAGAAAATGGAAATGGCTGTTCCCTCAGATGTCCAATAGAGGTAGAGTTCTTATAATAAACAACCTTGTAGCCTCACCGCTATGGCACCGTTTGGCCTGCATGGACCCCCCATCAGGGCTTTTAGCCCAGATTCAAACAAAACTTGTTAACTTTTTGATGGATGGGTTTCCATTGGGTGCCTCAGGGGGTGTTGTTTTTACCAAAAGAGGAGGGGGAACAGGGCCTCGTCCACCTGGCCGGCAGAACTGCCACGTTCAGACTGCAGTTCATCCAGCGGTTTCTGACCGGACCAGCGGATCTGGCGTGGAGAGAAATGGCCAGGGGTATATTCAGACGTGTGAGTAACTTGGGACTGGATGCTGCTCTGTTTATAACTGATTCTAAATTTTTGAAGGTAAATGGTTTGCCTCTTTTTTGTCAAGGGGTTTTTAAGTCATGGGCCCTGTTTAAATGCAGTTCATGGAAAAGCTCTGACTCTCTGTTCTGGTTGTTGAGAGAACCACTGGTTTATGGAGCCAGGCTGGATGTCTGCAGTGGAGCTGTGCCTGGGCTGATGACAGTGCTGTGCCGAACCAAGACCCTGACCCTCCAACAGTTGGCAGACAATGCAGGGCCAGCGCTGGTGGATACCCGGATCGTGGGCTCCCTGCTGAGCATCCAGTCCACCAGGGCAGCTCAAAGGGTGCTAAAGACTCTCTGCAAGAGAAAGAAAGCTCCCATAGTGCAGTATGTAGTGATCACTATATAGGGAGCTGTTCGGCAAAGTAACATTTTGGACACTACGCAAGTCTCGGCGCTATTAAATACGTCACTGCTGTCGCTCACTTAAGACGTATCAGATCGACGCCGGCTATTGTAGTGAGCCGACCGGCATTTCTGTAATAAATCCCTATACCTGCGTATTTTCCAAAAGTAATAAATGAAAATATATTTTTTAAAAACCCTTTGTGTTGAAAAACATGACTCTGCTTCCATTAAAAAACTTTTGCGCTCCCGTCCGTCTGCCATTCTCCTTCCACGCAATGCATGATGGTCCATATCTCTCGGTTAGTGACCATGGGCTGTACACTACTTTTCAAGGTGCATTGTGGGATATTTTGAGTGCACTATATAGGGTGCATCATTTGTAACTTAACATTCGGACACCCCTACAAAATGGCGTGCACCCTATATAGTGCACTATACAGGGCATAGGGAGTGATTTCAAACACAGCCATTGTCTCACCGCATCTTCTTCCTCTTCTGCTGCTCCTTCTTCTTCTGCTGCTACTTCTTCTGCCACTGCTACTTCTGCTACTTTTCCTGCTATTTTTCCACTTGAAGACGAGGCCTGAGCAGGATTCCTGTGCTGGAGTAGCACAAGTCCTTCGGGGTGCTGCGTGAACTTTACTGAGGATTTCTTGGCACCGAAAAGGTCATTAATCAAGTTCAGCAGCCTGCAGCGCTTTCTAGCGACTTTAAGTATGGTGTTCGCTGAAATGCAGTTGAACATGATGATTATGCTGAAAACAGTGACCTATTTTATGTTGTGCGCCACCGTAGTTATCATCCGACATATCGCACAGCTATGTTTGCAGTGCGTGCCACAGCAAACAGTTCCGATTAACGAGTTTGTTCTTAGGTTTGTGGGGATATTAAAAGGGCAGCAGGTCCAATACGACATCTGATTTAGATGTAAACACACTAGAATGGAGAATACGCGTATCTCTGTCCAAGTTTGAACATATTTAAAGATGAAACCACCTCTTTGATGCAGAAAATCTCCTCATCAAATATACTTTTAGCAGCTCTTACCAGTGTTGTGTCGGCATAAAGGGAGTAAAGAGCCACGAGAGATTTATCCGTTGGGTATTTTTGAAGCTTTAATTAGAGATTTGCTACCTGTTTTTTTGTAAAGGGTTGTTTCTGTCTTGTGACAAGAATATCCTAATGATTATTTGATGCGTCTCTGTTCATTGTTGTGACCTACGTGTGTCTTATCAGTGAGTTTAGGGAGGTTCGGTGTCCCTTCCACAGTCAACCAGGCGTAACGCATTATCTCACTCATTATTAATGCCGTCAATTTATCACATAACACTGCGGCAGGTAATCGGCTTGCAGACGTACGATGTGTCACCTGCTGCTGACCTAAAGCAGCCCTGTTTCTGAAAACTAAATGTCGTCGTTATGATTAGAGGCGTCGTGTTTTTGGAATGAACGAAGCTGGAAATTTAAACCAGACCTCGTTGTTTCCCAAAACCGAACCAGAAAGTTTAGCAACGCTTGAGTGACAACAAATGGGTATTTCACAGCAAGATTGGATGTTTTGGTGCCAAATATCTCCATCAACATTACATAACACTGTCCTTCTAGATGTATTTGCTGATTCTGACTGGAGTGCAAACCTTGAATACACATGTTCAAGGTACAACAGTCCACACACACACACACACACACACAAACAAACATGCAGGCGGATCGTGTCAGGTCTCTGAGGGTTTGCCTGCCAGTAAATGAAACGCCGCTTGGCTGTCACCCGTTCAATGGCGCATCGTTTTACTGACGCATTGTGGTCGGCGGCGCTCCCGTTGACACGTTAAGGGTGTCGTGACAGGGTGAAGTTACGCCGCCGTGACACGGTGACACCAGAAGGATCAGGAACTCTGTGCGAGCGAGCGGTGCAGTGGAATGACAAACTGAAACTGCCCAGGAGTCTTATGTGACGTTTTCGGCAGTTGAATGAGCAGACGGGGGGTGTTTTATCGCTTCAAAATGAATCATTCACCTTGATCGCCGCTCTGTGATGAGTCAATTCAGGAAACCTTCTGCGGTTTCAGTTTTATTTACATTCCCTGCAAAATGTGTTTACAGACGGGTGACAAGTTAAAGGAAAAACCAATAAAAAGTGTGTTCAATGCAGCTGGGTGATCCGTGTCAACTCAACGAGATCAGGGGATGTCAGTCGCTCGGCTGCCTCAGAATTAATTGAAATTCCAACATTTTCATAATTTTTCACCCAATGGAAATTTTCAATAAATCCCTCATGAGTTGTAAACTGGACGAGATGCCACTTTCAGACGTCCACATCCCTTGAAGTATACGTCCCAGAGTCTTCAAATTTTCAGGGGATGCTCAGAAGTTTCTGGTTAATGGAGAGAATGCAGCAAATTCTCACAATCAACCCTCCCAAACACAGGATTTGTTCAAAAATCACAAATAAAGTGGATTTCCGGTAATACATAGGATCTATTTTTATCAGTTTTATTGTGGGAATAACATCTGAATGATATTACTGATGCTTAGAAACAGTGGCGATTCTAGGTTTTATTTTTTGGGGCATTATTCGTAGATGTAGCCTACAGCAAATTCTCGAGAAGCGTTCTTTACTTGCACTTACATTGAATGACTAACTATAGACCTACCCTGATTAAATAGATCTAACAAAATAAACATGATCTGGAAAAGGTTTCTGGTCAGAACATACTTGTACAATATGGAACGTACAATAACTGCTTCTTTCAGCAGCAGCTCATGACACTTAAACTGATTCACAGTGAAGCCTCATGTTAGTAACAGCCTGATGGCTCACGGTACATTACAATGATACATACATGTGAATACACACATGAACACAATGCTCTCCTCTTTTATGTGAACAATGTTGTTCTTCATTTGCTCTGAGGAACGTCTGTCTGTCCTGCTCAGGTGCTGATGATGGACTACAGCTGCTGGACTGGTCCTGTTTTGGATGCCTGTCCTCAGAACCGTCCCCCTGAACCTGTCTGGTTCACTGGTCTGACCCTGACATGGCTTCTTCTTAACTCTGTTCAGGACTTTTGGGCTCTTTTGGACCCCAGGCCATTTAGTTTAGGTGACAGGTATTGTTTTTTGATTTTTAAAGATTTTTTTTTAAATATAAAAAGAGGGACAAAAATATGTCAACTTATCAGAAAATGTATTTAACATGGTATAAAAGTCTATAATCAATACCAACAATTATTTTGCACATATTCAAAGACCTCCTACGTATGGCAACATGAAGTCCTGAACAGGGTTCAGATACCTAACCATGCTGGCTGCTCTTCTTTCTGACATTTCTGAGCCCTGCTGCTGCTCTAACAGAGACTAAATGACACCATTCAGTTCTAATTTAAACTTGGGATTGGGAATACCCTGGCTGCTCCCAAAAGAATCTCTGTTTAACACGTCTTCATTTAATGTTAGCATATTTTCCTTGTTTTTTAAAAAAAAGAAGAAGAAGACAAAAACACACCGTAGCAAGATTTCGTGTCACATAATCATTAATGCAGGAACCGCTTGACGGTTATTTACCATCTAGTTGGCCCGTTTCATCAGCTTCTCTACCGAATAACATCAACTTTTTGTCATCAAAATGTTAAATGATGAAGTAAAGATAATGGATAAATCTACGAGGTAAGATAAAACACGTCAGTAACTCGCTTCTGTTCAATTTACTGTACGTTTGAATTTGACCCTCAGAGTGTCCTTATGGGCAGAGTGGAAGTGAGGGAAGAGGTGTGCTTGTTTTACGTTCCAGCCACTCCTGTCATTAACACTACAACAATACTCTATTCACCCGCCCCCATAAAGCTGCGCTGTAACGACCAGCTAGCGCTCCTCAAACAAACTACCCAATGACAAGACGGGGGGGCCGAGAGGGGGCCAATCAGATTCCAGCAGGGGCTATGGCCCTGTGGCCCCTCCTCTTCCTTTGCCGGTGTTTAGAAAGCCTTCATATGTCATGTTATGCTATTCAAATGTAAAAAATTACCAGAAGTCACTTTCAGATGCCAAAGATCGGTCCAACAAAGTTTCAACAGATTCTGAGATGGTCAAGAAACCACCTGGATGAGTTGACACTGAATGATCCAGCTCTATAAAGCTCCACTGTAGGGAAGAACACCATACTTACCAAACATATTCCCTCATCTGGTGTTTTTGTGATGGTAGTTGAGAGTGTTGTCCAAAACTTTAGTCAAAAAGTTGAGTTGGGTTGAGATCTTGGGACTGCGGAGGCCATAATATACGATTTCCACCATTTCCACCAAACCTTTAAGTGGCCCCTCGTGCCCTGTGGATGGAAGTATGATCATCCAGGAAGAGACCACCACCATCAGGATGGAAATGTTTCATCACAGGATAAAGGTGGCCACTCAGTACGACTGTATTTTTGATCTGCGGCCCACTAAAGAGACAAACCAGCTCAGCAAGATGCCCGTCACAGCAGAGCAGACACACCAGATCTTCTCACTGGAGATGTCGAAGGCTCTTTGATACGTTGTGATGAAGCAAGACTTAGAAACACTCGTAAAAATGACGTTTTTATTACTTTAAGAGTGGACTACCGTAATGCACTCCTAGCTGGCTCCCCTAATAACACCATTAGACTCCAGACTCTTTGAAACTGTGCAGTTTTCAGTTGTTGTTCTTTGTGGATGAAGTAGAGTTTCAAAGAACAATCTATGTGGTACTCTTTTTCTTCTTCTTCCACTTTTGCTTCTTCTTCTTCTGTTGTTGTTGCTTCTGCTTCTTCTTCTTCTTCTACTGCTGCTGGTTCCTTCCACAGATATGTATAACAAAAGCTTGATGTCTCGTCTGTGCTGCCGGCCAATGGAATTGCACGGCCACACTGGCGGCCATCTTGGCTCGCTCACCCATAACATTGTATTGTAGTGGTGCATGTACTTTTTAAATAACCATAATTTGCTCAATTTTGGTTTGGTTTGTTATAAACATCAGAGGTGTGGTTATAACACTGCACTTATGGATAATTATGTTACACTCTCATGGCTGGCAACAATTAATATTTTGATTATTTTGTATTTTCGTAATTTGAAGTGTGGCCACGTTAATGACATTTGCAAGAAACCAAACCATTTGTAAATCCGTCAAGATTTCAGCGAGATCAGAGTATTTACGTTTGTGCAGATCACTCACTTTCCTCCACATATCACAGGTTCCCCCAGAGACTGCCCCGAATCAAGATGGCCGAAGGGTGATCCCGGTCGAAACGCTGCCCAAAGACATCTAACCATTATTAAACATATCTATGGTTCCTTCTACTGCTTCTTCTTCTTCTTCTTCTTCTTCAGTTGGAATAGTGGCGCCCCACACATGAAGAGAGAGCTCATGACTCCAAGTCTTAAAGCCCTGCAGTGGCTTCCAGTAAATATTAAATTGAGTCTTAGGCCTTCTCTATTCTCTCGGTGTTTGAATGATCTGGAACCAACTTACTCTATATGGACAAAAGTATTTTGACACCTGGCTGTTACACTGACCGGCATTAACATGGAGTTGGTCTCCCCTTATAAGAGCTTCTAGGAAGACCTTCTGTGGGAGCATTTGCCCACTCATTGATAGAAGGTCAAGGTTGGCTTGCATCTCCATTTTAGTTTATCCTGACGACACTGGATGGAGTGAAGTTCTTCCACACCAAACTCACCAAAAAACGTCGTTATGGAGCAGCTTGGAGGAGCCCAGAGTTCAGACCAACAAGGTGAAATAGCATCTATTCATTGTGTTG